>NW_028301564.1:3910000-4090000 GCF_042242905.1 Orbicella faveolata | reverse complement strand
GCCGATAATCGTTAATTATGCGCTCGTTTTCAGACTAAAATGAATTAATATAAGTTACTTCAGCGTGCCAAAAAAAAAATGCTGTAATAATGCCATTTACTTATAAAAAGGCATCCTTAACGCCAAACTTAAGACTAAACTTTAGAGCCCTGGCCAAACGGACTCGCAAGTAGTCGCAAGCAGCCGCAAGTTGAAATTGCGTAGAGAGTTGCGTTGGGTGGCTAAACGGACTCGCAAGTTTCCTCGCAAGTACCCGCAAGTCGCTATAAAAACCCATTTCAAGTCCGAAATATCCTGTATTTCATTGGCTAATAATAGGTTACCGGGACGTCTCTCAATTTGCGTTGACTTGGGTTGAGTGGCAAAACGGTGAAAAACTGGCGTCGACCTGCGTGCAAATTTGATCTCGACCAAAGCGAGCGTAGGTCATCGCAATTCAACGCAAGTGCACGCAAAACCTGGCCAAACGGAGTCGCAAGTAGACCCAAGTTTTCAACTTGCGTCTACTTGCGAGTACGTTTGCCCAGGGCTTACGCGTTCTTCTGTCGAGAGAAAAGGCTAATTTAAGTTAAGTTAACTTTCATTTCGCGAATTACAACTATAGAGCAAAATGTTCAAATGTTTCGATTTTTTCTTGAAGTGGCACCGACATATATGTTTCAAAACGACTTAAAATCTTGCCAGTCTCCTTTCCTCTATCATTTTGACGACTAGCACATGAGTTGTGCTTCGAAGGAAAGCAATCGAGCTTTTTACATTATTTTTGCCGACTGTAGCTTTGCGAGTGATTTGTTTCAGTTTTCAGTAGGATTTGCGCAGATATAGTTCAAATGAATTTTGCTAGTTAGTTTCGCAGGCAAAAACTGCTTCTACACAAAATAAATACTTTCGAAGTGGAAGGTTTTATGAAGGGCCAACTTTGGACAGTGAATATTAAGACTATTGCGAACACAGTTAGAATTGACATCTTAACGTGTTGTTCATAATTATCAAAAATATATGTGTTCATTTAAGAACACCAAATGTACGTCTTTAAGACGAATTAGTTTGAGAACATGAAACTACAGTTTCTTGTTCGACTTGGTCCTGGCAGGCGCATGTTTATTTTATATCGTTGTTGTATAAGATATGTATTATGCACTTTGAATAAAAAGTATGCATGTTCAGAGAAAAGAGGAGTGATTAATTTTTGATTCTAATCAGTATCTTTGTGCTACTTGTTCTTTCTGCATTGCATCTTACGATGAAAAAGCTTTTTTTAAGTGTCAAATGGTACTTGTTCTGTGGAAGTTTTTCGCTTGGACTTTCTGCAGCATATTGAAGGAGAGCCAGGCCCGAAACATCTGTTAAACAAGTACTATTTGACACGAAAAGAGCTTTTTCAGACTTTTATATTTAGAAAAAGTCTGTCAGACCTTTTCAATCTTGTGCATTCGTACTGACTTTTTATAACACTCCTTTAATAGCTTTAGTGCACTTAGACAGCAATTTGGAACAAAACTGGACCATTATTTCCACCGACGAAAATGTGTCTTAGATTTTGATCTTTGAAGTCACTCTCATGTGCGTTTAACAATGCTAAACTCAATGTCAAGGTTCTACTCATCAGTGGTAATAAAAGATCTCATGTTTCATTAATCCAATTTGTGCAAAACACCCTTAATAAAATAAATATACGGTAAGCAATTAGGGGCTTAAAATTGTTTTCCTGCAGTCTCGGAATTTTAATCACGGCGTTGAAACGTGAAAAAAATTCTGTCTTTCACAGTATGTAGTCTTGATTCAACCCTTCAAGTCGTTTGCAGACAATCTGCCGAACATTTGTATGTCTGAAATTCTGGTTGATATAAGTTGTGCCGCATACGAACAAGATGTCGTAGAGAACTTCGTAATCCGATAAGATCTACCAAAGTAATAGTACAGAAATGAGCTTTTGATCATTGAAATGCTGTAACGCAAATTTGAACACCTTTTGGCGAGTAGCCTTTTACAGTAAAAGACTTTATTAATTTGGTAACAGTAATAGCGACGTGTTCTCAAACCTGACTCACTGTGCTAAAACTCGTCAGAAGGGTTTCTCTTATTTTAGAAGCAGGAATGCACAACGGACAGATATATTGTTTAATGGCTGAACTATGCCTCGTGAATGATCTGTAACTAAGATTCGTTGGTTTCATTTGACAGAAAAGATTTATATACGTTAACATAATCTGAAGTTGCAAACTGGCGAGGAGAAAGATTTATCGTTGAATCATTGGGAAAAGTTTTTTCGCGAAGAATACAAGTTACTAGGTGACTTCTTATGGATTGTACTCTAATCTTTTGTTCTACAAGAGGGGGATTCCAAAACAATACCTGAGGGATTTGCTCAAGGGGCCGGAGGTATGATTGCTGTGAGTAGAGTTGCTTGGAAACTCTTTGGTGTGTTTTCATGACACAGGGTCACATTAAGGGCAGATTAAATGATAAAAGGAGGATTAAATTTGTTGTCGTCTTCTTAACTTCCACACCAGACAGGAAAAGATTTACACGCTATTTTTCTCCCGCAGTGTAACCAATATTTAAAGCATGCGCCCATTTGCAAACAAATCAAGTCAATTTCACTCATGACCTCACAAGTCGGCTTTCACGCCACTTGGCCAGAGATTTAAAAGCGGTTTACACTTCTTTCTTGGGAGAAGTACGACCCAGCGCTGAAGAAGATGGACGCCGTGAAAGAGCAGGGATCGTTCCAGTAATTTTTGTAATAGCCCAATTTCGATATATTAAAATTCAGCCTAAAACAATAGACCTCAGCACGAGGCTCCGGGGAATAACTACAGAGTTTGTGGGGTTTATTTTCCGGAGCCTCGAGCTGAGGTCTATTGTTTTAGACTGAATTTTAACATATCGAAATTGGGCTATTGGTACTCAAAGGACTGATACTACTGAGGAGGGGAGGGGGGGGGGTGGACTTGCGTTGCTGCTGGGCGCTGCATGCTGAGAAACCCTCACCTTAGAGACTACTCTTGGCTTATTCCGTCAAGTGTGACCGTAAATGAACCTCGTGGAAAATAATGGCCGCACGAAATCCTGGGTGTGAGGAGCGCGCTTCTCGTCCGCAGGATTTCGCGCGGCCATTTGTTACTTGGGGTTTTCGTTTGCGTCACGAACGAAGGACAAAGCGAAAGAGGGACTACTCGTAGTCTATATGATAAAACACTAAATGCCTTTTGTTTTACAACCTTGCGCTCGTATTTTTCTAGAACTAACCCTTTACTTGGATACGGTGGCTGCGCCCGCAGTACGAGTGGCAGTCAAAACTTAGCTGTTTACCGAAACGTCACCATAATAGTCTTTTTGTTCACAGCTGACAAAACAAAGAGAAAATTCTAAGTTGCTTTGGCTTCTTCTAATACTAAACTCAAGAATTCTGGGTTTAATTTGACGTGGAACAGCAGCATGTTTGCTCAAAATATCCAAAATGACACAACTATTATCCTACCTGGCGACAGCGATCGAAAAGCGAGTTGCCGAGTGCGGGCGACCCATTTTTGGCGCAAAATAAAAATCTGATATGACTTTTGGAGTCAAGAAATCCTCTTTCGTGAATATTTAATGCCGTCTCCGGTGAGAAAATATGTCGGACTTTAATTAACATGCAACAGGACAGTAAAGTTTTCCAGCCTGCAGAATCCTGATTGGTTAATTCAAATTTCAGGTGCGCCGGCCGTATGCAAGGTTCAACTGCACCTGATAATAGTTGTCAAACAGCTGCTTTTCCGATAAAGGAATGGAGAAGAATCTCTGCTACTTCCTCCCTAGTGGGGGGAGGGGGGAGGGGGGGGGGGGGGAGCGGGAAGTGAATTGGGACTGGGAAGGCGCGGCGTTCCTCGCGCACTTCCGTTATTCTATCTCCCAGGCCTCTGAACTACTAGCTTACACGGTCAAGGGCTAGGGGCCTCTGTGGAGGAGAGAGCCGACAGGAAATGCGTCACGCAAGGCATTTGTTCATGATTTGTTATCACCGGATCAAATGACGTCAGTCTCTGACGCAATTTATCAGATTCCAAAAGAATATATATGTCATACGTACTGCAGACACTCCCAAACGAATGTATGAAATTATCGCTTTCAGACTCCACATTACCAATATTATTGAGATCCAGAGAACAAAACAAAAGCAGAATGAACTCGTTCATCCTTCATGTTGCTTTTGTTTTGAGCACTACGACTATTGCCTATGCTATCGATAGCGAGGCAATTGGATACTTCCTAAGGCATCCACAAGAACAGTTCTGCGCGGCAGACTTTGGTAAGTCTTGAGAGAACATTTTGTTCAGTGTGCTAATCAGTATATGACGGACACGGACGTATGTTGTCTGGTTGAATTTGTAGCCCGTGAAAGCGTTATACTTTCTCCAAAAATTAGGGAAACCCTAAACGGTAGAATTAGTTAGAAAGTCATTGACCTCAACCCGTAATACAACGGATTAACGAGGGATGAAAGTGAAGACGATATATCGCAAGGAATAATCTTCTCGATTCTGCCACCTTTCATGTTTTTCTCGTACATGGCAGTATCGTCAAGGCAATTCAGTTCGTTTCATCAGCATTTAGCTTATAGCTTTGTAGTCATGCTCACAAGTGATAAGAAACGTACTACGACTTACGGAAATGGAATTTCTACACGTACGGTAGGCCGGAAATGATTGATTCCAAGAACATCATTGGCCTGACCTGAAGGTCTACCGGCTCATCCACGAAGTGACACATCTGGACACGATCTCGGATTTATGCCATTTCTCTGTTGTTTTATACAATTATGCTGTAAAAGAGATTTTCACTACAGTTGAACCTCTATTAAGCGGCCACCCCTCATTAAGCGGCCAGTTATCAAAGTCCTGAAATTGCTGTCAGTAAAATACTGTAAATAAAATGAACTGGCCATCCCTAGCTGGTAAGCGGCTTTGGCCATCTTTTGGTCGTCCCGATGAGGGTTTTTCTATTGTCCTTATCCCTATTAAGCGGCCATGCAGCCAAAATTTAATACACGTAGTTTGACTATCTTTTGGAAAAGACGATGGAAAAGTCCGAAATAGAGGGTGACGACTGAAAAAAAAAACATTCAAACACACGTTTATTATGATTTTCTTGACGTGATTCTTCATTAAGCAATTGACACAATCTAAAAGATATCCAAAAAACACGAACCCCTATTAACCCTCGGACGTACAAGCTAACTCATACCCCCATCGTGGTACAATAGAGGGGGGGAGGGGAGGGATGGAATCTCACTCTGGGTTTTCGTTCTGTTAGCGCACAGCAAAATAAATTTACATCGATTAGATAGTCCCAAGCTTTCAGTATACAAAATGATACCATTTTTGTTGGTTGTGATCTTGGATTTTACTATTTTCCTAAAAAGTCAAGAAATAACAGAAAATTGATACAAAATCAAGCGCCACGAGGCTTATGAAATGTACAAATCAGTGATTTTCTGGAATTTGATGAAGAAAACTGGAAAAAATACAAAAGTGATGGACACACAATTGACATATCAAAATTTCCTCGAAGGATGAATGAACAGCTACCGAAAAATTCAGCCCCTTGGAGTAAATCGTCTTTTCAAAACTTTGAAAAAACCTTATTGGGTGCGGCGGGGAGGGGGCGTGTTGGCTCCATCCCCCTTTGTACGTCCCAGAGTTAAGCGGCCACCTCTCATTTCGCCTGTATACTACTTTTTAAAAATAAGCTAAACTACCGAAAGCAAAAATGGTAGCTTAAGATTAATTTGCTAAAAGCAAAACAACTTTTATTATACCCGCAAATGTGAGGCTAGGAAAAAAATCTGAATACAGTAAATGCTTAAAGTCACTTCATGAGGAGTGAATATTTTGGGCTCTTAAATGCCTTCGCCAATTTACCAAAAACTTTCTCACATTTGCTTCGCGGTTGATCCCAAGCTTGATCTAACTTAACGATCTAAAATGACCTTTTGTGGTTGGAGATTATCAGTGTGGACAAAAATGTGTATTTTTTAGGAGATCGGAGAGCGCAGAGGGGCCCGTTTTCTGTTTAAATAATATTCATGAGCACGGGCAATCACTGATAACACGTGTAGCAACTAAGTGGATGATTTTATCACGTTAACTATTAAGGCTGAAACTTTGCTCTTTTGTCTTTAGCGGTTCGCGCCCTGGTCTTGCCAAAGAACCAGACAACAGAAGGGTACAAACACATTCGCGTGTACGATCTAAAAATCCTGAAAATCTACAAAGGAGGCAAAACGCTTGGACTCACTGAAAACAGGACGGTCCACGGTGAAAATATTACCATCAATGGTGAAATCAGCCTGTTTGTAAAAGCTCACACTGTTTCAGTGAAGCTAAAAAACAGCACTGTGTACTTTCTTGCCGGGAGTGTCGGGAGCAAGACAATCCAGCTGAATTTAGGCAGTTGGGTTCAACCTTGGTCAGAGCTCACTAAAGAACAGCGCGCGGGAATCCGAGGAATGTATTCTCCGCATAACTGCAAATGCCAAATAACGCCTTGTTTCACTGGGAAAGCAGACTGCGATCACCTGTTGAAGGGATGCAACGTATCTCAACACCAACTGGGGACATTTTACCTGGGTTGTGAATGGCGTTATTCTTTCTGCTTGAAAAACAGCGAGGCAACCGCATGCTCCTGGCATGAAACCGCTGCGTACATGAACTGCAGGAGCCCGGCAATACCTTAAAAGCTTCTTGTCGGGTGTGAATTGGAATTCAGTACACCATAACTTGAAATCTTTAATAAAATCGCCGAGAAAGCAGCACATTTACAGTTTGAGAATATCTTTTCTCTCTGATTAACTTGATCAAGTGCTATATAAAGGAGGATTACAGAAGAATGCTGTGTTTTTCGACACAGCTCTGTTCGATCTCTACCGTTTTGATTTTTTTTTTTTTTTTTGCAATCAAAGGCTTGCAGTGGGAGGTCCCGCAAACGTTTGAGATTTTTGGAAAAGTTGAGTTGTTTATGAAAGAGAGAGTAATTAACGGATGTGAAAAAAAAAAAACAGGTAATGTCTAATATATGGACGGCAAACAGACTGCTATTTGAGTTGGTGTCGTCTGTTTGTGGCGTGTCTCGTAAACAAAACAGTAGTTTGGATTGAAGTTACCGTTTCAATAGGACAGCCATTGTAAACCAAGGAATCTCTTTTTCTATTCATTGTAGTATTGATTAATAGCCGTTTCCTTAGAAAATTTCGTATAGTATCTTCTTTACCATGAAATTTAATAGACCATTAATTCTTGTGATGCTTTTTTAAAATACTTTCACACGCACAGAACAGAACTTCTACTCTACATTAAAGGAGCTAAGGTTTGCGCATCTTGAAAAGTTTAGCCTAAATTTTTCAAGTTCGTCGTTTGTAATCCATGTCAATCTTCTTCATCCTTAACCATCTTTGTTCCTTTATGGTTTATTTTTATCTCTTTGGTGCTTTGCTATCTTAGCAAACTGCTATTTTCAGGTTTCCGGCGATTTAAAGGTAATTTCACACGCGGCCAAAATAACTCAAATTACCGTGATTGAGCTTAAGGCTTTTTTCTAATATCATCATCATTTCTGTTAAATTTAGCAGGTGTTTTGTGAGTCGTCTTGGCGGAATTTTAAACTGAGTAGATAATTTCCGAAACCTTAACGCTGTAGAATCTGCAGGATAACGAGTTTGTAAAATTTACTTCAAGTTCACTGTAATTGTGTATTATTTCATTACTTTTGTGTAGCTGTTATGTAACAAACCAAAATGAACAGCAAAACGCATAAAATAGGGTATGATATCACTCCTTTTATATATAGTAACTGATGTTTGCAATCCGTTTGTACTTTAGCCACACGACTAAGACTGGATTACTCAAGATAATGTTACTAAAAGCGATTTTGTCGAAATATTTTCTGCAGTAAACACACATTTGTCTGAAATAATTGAAAGCGAGCTTTTACAGGACCTGAGGGTGGGTGTATTTACTGACTGCGGTCAGCTTTTCCGTTTAATTTCGTCTAGACTTTTTTCATCTTCCATGAGTTTTGCCATGCCCCGAGTAGTTTCGGCGTATCGTCATTCGTAAAATCGTAATCTTTTGTACAATAAGCGAGCTAAATTATTAAACAAATCTAATGTGCTTTCTCTTTTACATCATTGTAGCAACAGTTGTGTTGTTTTTGATACCACTGCCTTAATGGGCCTCTGTTTAATACTATTTCTCGAGTATCGACAAATCCCGGCGTTATGAAAATCAACAGAAAGTCTAACAATTATTCTAGCAATGTTGTCTTAATAGCTCTTTAATGTCGCTAATATGTCTCGTTAACGCGATTTGGCTTACTATGAAGGAACTGGACAGATTGTGACAGAAAGCTCCTTTATAAAAGAAGATTTTATTCTTCAAAGAATATATATCCAGGGTGGGAAACACCGGGAAATCCTTTTAAACCAATCAAAATATTATGATTATTTCTATAATTAAAAGCATTAGATTTGTTTGTTATGAGAGGCGTGTTAAAGAGAATTTGAAGAACATGTTTGTGGCATTAACACACCTCTTGAAAAGTGGTGTAGTTCCTTGAAAGTTCTCGTTAGCTAAAAACCTCTTTAGATATTTCCTGCCACTTTTCTGCGTCTTTAAAAGCAAAAACTTCTTTTCTGAATTTCCGCAATGTATTCAGTTAATCGCAAATCAGAAGTTTTTAATTTGCGTTTTTTATTTTTGAAGGGCGTAGCGTGTCGCGGCGCGGCGCGGTGTGGCGGGCGCCGAATGCCACCCAGTACAATTTTAAGTTTATACCTCAGCTGGTTTCACGCTGGTATGGCTCGCTACATAAGCAGCGAGACAGCTCTCAGACGCTGCAAACGTTCCCTGAAATCTTAAGAGCGTGTTCGCGGGAAGATTAAGAGACAACGAAGCAAGAAGGATGTCCCTTGGTTTGGTCTTTGCTATATTGTTGGGCGTCGTCGTAACTTCCAACGACGCGTGCTCTTGTCTTGAAAGACATCCTCAGGAAGTTTTCTGTAGCGCGCATTTTGGTAAGTAGCGACCTCTGACTTTTTACAGACTCTGTATCTAAAGCTTGACAGAAAACTATCTTTGTGGATAGCTAGCAGTTAATTTTATGTCGACAACCCGAATCGATAGCCGTTATCTGGTCAGTTTTGGCTCCGACATCCGTTTTCTCCATTTTAAAGTCCCTATTCAAACTCAAATGTAGCAACTTACCGCAAAATCTGGCGTATTTTTGGAGCGCACCTCGCTCAGGCCACACGAGTGGATAAAATCAAGGTGCGACTTCACGAGAATTAACGGAGAAATGAAACGATCACGCTTGAAAGAACATTTCTTGTAACGTTTTTCGTCTGATTCTATGCCGCACACTGCGAAATCGTAAAGTGACACATTTTATAATATTTTAGTTTTATAAGTTTTCTTTTCCACAAGAACTTTGAGGTTGAGGTCGAGAAAGGCCAGAATTTTAAAACGTGCTAATAAAGAGCCTCAAATTCTTGTTTTTTCTTTGTTGTGACAGTGAAAAATACAAGTGTAGTATAAAAAAGTTACAAAATCATCATCTGGCAGCGACATGGAATTGTACACTGTACAATTCAAACGCGTTTCCAGTCGTAGAGATTAAATACAATACCATCTTGCTTTCAAACTTGATGTAAAGAAAACATTTCGACAACATTTTCAGACTCAAATCCCTGAAAACTTTAGAACGTTCAGCCTATCGGCTAAACTCAAAAGAGTGTGAGGAATCTTCTTATAAGATTATCCCAACTCAGCACTGTGCCTAGACGCCAAAGGATTAGAAATTAAATGTTGTTTTCTTTTTAAAACGACTTAAAAGTCCGACTAAACAGCGTAGTATGGTATGGCATGGTTCAACGATGAACTACGACCTAAATGCTTCGAACTTAACTCATTTTAGTGCAAAACAATACAGATTTCTATTTCACTCTATCTTCTAGGTGAAACACTGCGATTTTTCGAAGATTCAAGAAACAGTTAACGCGAACAAATATATCTACTATGCAATCTCTTTTTGCGTTTTCTGTGCCTAGCATTCGTGACCGCCGTACAAATTCGCGTTTCAGAATCGGTTGTTAAATTGTCAGGGGAATGGCGAAAAATGCTCATTTATTACTTCAGAACACATGAATTTAACTGTCTCTCGACTAAACAAACTCAACTTCAATTAATAGTAAAAAAAAACAAAACTCCAGTCCACAATTAGTAGCCTGTAAACAGAAACTCTTCACCATTTCTTGCTAAAATATTCACGAACGGAAATATTTAAATTACCGTCGAAAATATCCCCACTTTACCAGCAATTGTTACCGTTGGATACTTACTTTAGTCGCTTGTTCGGAAACGGTACTTATTTTTTTCCTACTAAAAACGGTCTTTACTGCACGTACCAATCGAAGGATTATAATTTATATTCTTCAAGCGATCTACAATTCCGATGGCATAGGTCAGTCATGAACTGCGACCCGAATACTAAGAATTCAACATCGTTCGTAAAGTGCAAAATAATTCGTTCTTGTAGAAAAAGTTTGGTACATCGCGATTTATTTCTGATTGCTCTTTCTTGGTGAAGCTGCGCTCTTCGTCAGAGATTAAAGACACATTTTTTTTTTGTACATATTTCGTATGCCATCTCTGTTTGATTGTTCTTTTAGTAACACGTGGACCGCTCTAAATTCTCGCAAATAGTAATTCGCACCTAAGCGTTAGGCAGAACCTGTCATTGGGAGAATGTGTCACGAATACGGCGATTGCATTCTCCATTGAGATTAGATCAAGTTGAAAATCTCAGGTACATGGTCCAACATGTATGAATTAACTGAATAAACCGCAAGCTAGTCAAACAGGAAGGACAGTTTACAAAATGTAAAAACGTTTTTGCTTTCTACATGGTAATCCTCACATGCGAAAATATTTACACTGTTGTGGAAAATACCCTCTCTTTACTACCACTTATCACCGTGGGACAACTGCTTTAGCCTCTTGGCCTGAAAAAGGTACTTGATAAAACAGGGATCCGGATTTCCATGCACGCGCGAGTATACTAGGCACCAAAAACTGATATTTCCGCGTGCAAACCTCCAAACGAGGAGGACCGGACCCGAGATAACTATGTCAGTTTTAGAAACAAGTGTTATAGAGAGTTCATCATTTGTGGTAAAGTTTTACATTTTATAGCTATCAAGCGAGGGAAGAGAAAACAGAACTAAAAGAAGAACTTGATAAGATTATTCAGTACACCAGCACGCAATACCTAGATGTAGATAACATTTTTTTTGTTGTTAAAACGATTTGGAAGTCCGGCTCAAAATTAAAGAATGACATGGCAAGGTTGAGCCATGAACTCATAAGTACAAAACAACTGGTTCTCGTAGAATACTGTCGTATCACGATTCCTCTCAGTTTCGGGGTTTCGTCGAATTGTTGGCAAACCAGAGAGCTTTGCTGAAGATAATAAGAAGCTACCGCCCGACTCGCGCGTACGTCGTATTTCATCCCTGCTACCTACGTGCGTGACCGCCCTAATTGTCGTAAATATTTACACACTTCAGAGAGAGAATCCAGTTACTGGTAAAATTCGTGTCACGAAAAAAGCAACGGTTGCTTTCTCAGGCTTGAACCTAAATAAAGTTGAAGACCTGCAGTTGATAGGTTAGAGTACATAATTAACTCTACAAACTGCGAGCCAGCTAATTTGGAAGTTCGCAATTTATAGATAGTGAAAAGGAAAAAAAACAAAAAACAAAACAAAACTGGTTTGCGCTCTTTGTTGTAATCCACACGCAAGGAACTATTTATATCTCATTTTAACACTATCACTGTGGAACACGTTCTTCAGCCACTTGGCTAACTGTATTAAAATTGCATCCGATTTTCCTATGCAAGAGCAAATCCTAAGCCCCATAATCCCCGCGGCGCATGCGACGCCCAAACCGCACAAACCCACCGAGAGAAAGAAGGTACTGGAAACTACAGAACGGAAGAAATCACCGAATATAAGCAGGTCGTAATGAAAACATGTTTTGCAACTTCCTTTTGTATAATTGGATTTGTCCCTCAGTTACGTCTTCCTTCTTCAGCTTAGCTCTTTTCAGATTAAAGTCAGGTGATCATCAACTAATTTCTCTACGCAGTATCCATCCATAATCAAGCAAACAGGTGAAGAGAATCAAGAAAACAATCAACTGAGAAATCCTGCTTCGATGTAATACCCAGTTCTCAGCACTAAAACTACTTGACATTTTGACATTCAGTGAGGAGAATTAATATCTGAATCTTCGGAAAGAATCAAATTACATGATGTTTCCTTTAATTTGTGATACCACTCTCTTGTACCGTTCAGCGCATACCTCCGACATGCAAAGAAAATCAGCTGACTTTTCGAGCGTTCATCATTTACTAGCGCGCCACCAACTTCTAGAGCCATGTTAAAGGAGCTACGTCACAGATTACGCATCTTGAAAAGTTTAGCCTAAATTTTTCAAGTTCGTCGTTTGTAATCCGCGTTAATCTTCTCCATCCTCAAACCTTCCTTGTTCCTTTATGGTTTATTCTTATCCCTTTGGTGTTTTTCCAGCTTAGTCAACTGCTATTTTCAGGTTTTCCTCAATTAAAGGTAATTAATTTTATACGCGTCCAAAATAACTCAAAGTGTCGTGACTGACCTCCATAAGGCAGTCAAAAGCGTGTCTGAGAAATGCGTCGACAACCGTCGACTCAGACAATTTTCGGTATTTTGATTCTAACTGACAGAAAGAGGTTGTTAAATGGTCTAAAATCACCAGGGCGCAGTAATCGAGGCGGCGTATATATCTTTTCAGTTACCTCTGGGAGAGTGAAAAAAGTAAATATAAATTTGTAACTGCGATTTCTTTTTTTTTTTCTCGTATGCTTAGCGATCCGTGCAAAAGTGCTCTCTCAGGAAGACAACCTCAGCAACTTCACTCGAATCTTCGATCTGCGAATCCTGAAAATATTCAAAGGAACCTGGAAGCTAAACCAGACAGGACGCGTTCAAGTTTACGGCTCCAGACATCGCAGTCTGTTGGTCAAGGCTCACACGACAACACTCCAAACTCTGTGCGGGGTGAGGCTGGCAAACGACAAGGTCTACCTGATCACCGGGCGGATCTGGAAAGGAAACCTTCAGCTGAATCTATGCAACTGGAATCAGGAATGGTCCGAAATAACCCATCGACAGCGCATCGGAGTCAAGCGCTTTTATGGTGAAAACTGCAAGTGCCAAATTTCACCGTGCTACACTCGGAAATGCCAAGAGCTCAAAGGGTGCAGCAGGTCCTCTGGAATCCACTTGAATAGCTGTGAGTGGCGTCACTCCTACTGCCTTGTAAACGCTGACGGAAACGCATGCTCTTGGCGCGAGACCGCTGAATACAAGAACTGCACAAGTCAGGCGATGCCTTAAAAACTATACATGACTTCACTATTTTCACGAAAATGATTGTAATTTTGTTACGAGAATAGCAATTTGTATCTAAAAAAAATTGTGAGAACTTAAAGGGCACTCATTCACCTTTGGTATAATCTCCAAAACACCTTCGAGTAGATTGAAACTTTTCACTTCCGCAGTTGAACTTAAGTGCATTTGTTGTAGTTGTAACATTGAACTCTGTAAATTAAATCCTGGTGCTGTTTAATTTGTCTTTCAGTATTTCTAAATTTCAACTTTTGGAAGTCTTCGATTAAGAAGAGTTCTCGGAAGTCGGCGTCGGTTGATGTTCGTTAAGTACAGCCAAGAGATTATGATCTTAACAAACATTTTTCACTTTTCATTCACAAACAACAGTTCTTTTCAGAACTTCCCTCATCCAGAAGATCAGCCGAGACGAACTTCTGATACTCCTGGGTAAAAACCATTTACTATGACAAGTTTTGTTTGTTCCGTAATTTGTTAACCGAGCTTCTAGAAAAAAGCGACGGGCGAAAATACTAAGCTGCCAGGGCTCTGATAAACTCTACGCAAGCTTAGTCGGGGCTATTTTGACTGTGACTTATGTGGCTGATAAGCGTTTGGTTTATTTTTAGAGGGCCCTGATTCTTTGTAATCCGTAAAAATACTTGAACAGAACTCAACTTTAAACAATGTCTAGTTCAGAGCTCGCAGACACTCCAGGAAGTCGAATTAGACTTCTGTTCTACTGCGCCAATTCGAGCTGCATACCCACCCATTCCTGTCTATTAATTATGAACTGATAGGAAATAAGAATTCTGCTTGCCATACAGAAGCCTCCCACACAGCTTAGTCAAACCCCGTTTGGGAACGTCACGCAATCTCCCCTTTGAGAACCTTGCGTGACGACCCAAAGACTTCTGCGTCCTACGTAGAAAGTTCAAAACGTTTCAATTTTCTGAAGGCTTGTCAAAGAATGTACGCTCCACTAACTGACCTACGAACAGGGTAGAAATAAAAAAATGTAAAGTTATCATGACAGCGAGGAACGTTTTTTAAAGTTCCCGTGTAAAAAGCGTAATTTCACTGCCACCTTCGGGGAATCGCTTTTTCCAGCCTTTTGCTTTAGAAGTTTATTTTTATAGCCAAATTCAGACTAATAAAGGAGTTTGCACAGCCTGAAAACTCGCGGTAGGTTTTTCTTGTCGCTGAAGAGGAAAGCTACCTCAGTTTATAAACATGGAAGAACAAACATCATTGAAAGTGAAAAGTAAAAGGTATTTAATCTGATGTGGTTGGCCAGTGTTTGTCGTAAATGTTCCCGTCCTCGTTTCTTTGCACACTCTAAGATGGATGAAGCCTTGAAGACAGCTCAAATTAAAATACAGGCTATCAGATTGAAATCACACGCATAGTGTGTACATCTAATATTTGATTTACTTACTGTTTTAATGCCATCATCTATCAGCTGATTGCTACTTTTCTGGATTTCGCTACTTCTTCAAAACAATTTCACCTTTAGGGGACGTCTTTTGATATCAAAGAGGTTTTTAGCCGAAGTTCTCTTTAATCATGATACTCAAGCCAGGGCGCGGTAAAATTACGTAATTTACGCTTTACAAACGCACTTCACAATGACGTAGACGCGAACAAATGGGCACACGGGATACCGGATATCACGTTTCGTAGGTGCTGAGATAAATATAGCGAGTAGCCATCCATATGATCTAAGGTAACGTGTCAGCTCTTTGGTTACAATCTTGAACGCGCAATCAGTCAAGTTTTGCTGAACCACGACGAAACAAGGAGGATGTCTTTGCTCTTTAAAGTTGCTTTCCTGCTAGCGGTTGTATCTGCAAGTGAAGCTTGCTCCTGTATGCCTTCTCATCCCCAGGAAAGTTTTTGTCGTGCGGACTTTGGTAAGTTGTAAATTGCGAAGGCAAGGGCAATGTTCATAGCGAGTTTGTTTGTTGACAAGCAGCGAAGAGGATAAATCGGTAGATTTCAGGTAGTCTTTACTGGTTTCGAAATCTGTTTCCTTAACCTGGACAATTTCTGTTTAGATTAGTTCGTATAGGATGGCAACTGCGTCACAAGTGAGGGACAGGAACTCAAGCTCTTACTATCGAAGTTCTTAGCTTAAATCACACGTAGGGTCAAAATAATCGAAATTTGGCCCACCGCAGTTCGAAATGCTTGAAGCACATGTAACGCAGGAAACTGAACACTTATTGGCAAAGTACCATTTCAGTTTTGCAGCCTTTCTGGCCGGATTCAACTCCTGCTTCGTAAAATGAATCGTTAAGAAGGATTTCACGGCAGAAAGACTTATATAACTTTATCTCCACATAAGCATGTCTGGATAACGGAAAAAAATGTTGAACTTTTTTTTTTAAAGATCGAGTAAGCGAACACAGTACGGCCGAATGCCAAGCGACAAAAGCTCACAAAAATGCTGCTATAAAAACATATCATTCTCCTTGCTTCAGAAACTTGCAATTTGCGGCTAGATTTCTTAATTCTTCTTTGCTTCAGAAACTTGCAATTTGCGGTCAGATTTCTTGGAGTGAAACTGTGGCTGGAAAAAGGACGCTTGGAAAAGATTTATCACATTATCACATAACAACATTATGCCTGGACTATGGCCGGATTACGAATTAAAACTTGTTTTCATTTAAAATCTGCGGAGTTCTCAATAAAAAGCAGTACAGAGCGGTTCACTTAAAAGGGATACTGCGATAACATTATTTATCTTGGTTTCAGAGACCTTCCTGTGTTTAAACGCCTAGCTGAAGATATAGAAGAAACAGCTTGTTAATTTATACACGCAAGGGAATTCCTTAGTGTGTCACTTCTGAGTACGTTTTCTGTTATAAGCTGCGGTCGCTTTCTGGATTGTTCTAAATATTTGTCCACTTAGAGAGAGCTAATCCTGCAATTAAAGCCACTGTAGTCACGAATCGATGGGGTGAATTAAAATTCTAGCGTGAACAGTTCAAAGCAAGCTGAGTTCCAAATTTAACCATGAGTTTATCAGATTGATCACACTCCATCGGTTTTTCCTGTCCGATCGCCCGGAACCGAAATTTGGAAAGAAAGGTTTGGAACGTTTATTCAGCCATAAATTGACGCGCGTACAAAACGGAAATATCAGTTTGTTTGTTTAACTTGTCTTTGGAAAAGCTTTGATCCTCCAATTTATCGATCAGCTATTTTATCTCCCCGGGGCACGTATTCACAACGCGGGGTCGTTTATAAATTACCAATCGTCTTTTTACAGTTTTAAAACGTTTCCTTTTGCACGCACACGCCCCGGAAATGGTTGACTCAACCGCGCAAAGATACTTTAAGCGACTTCTTTTCAGTTCGATCATCGAATTTTGTTAATTTTCACGCCATATTTGGCTTTAATTTCTCCCTGTATTACCGTTTCAGTTGAAAGCCCCCAACCTTTTAAGTGAAATTGCTGGCCTAACAAAAGAACGCTAAAATTAATTGGGCGCGACAAAACCAACCTCTGAAACAGAAATTCGATCGAAATTGTGTTATCTTTTAACCTTAACCGACTTTTGTTTGATTACGGCTCTTTGCATTTTGTCCAGATGTAACCTTTGAATGCTCCTCTGTTCAACATCATGTCAGGTAATTTGATCCAAATCGATTGTCTCCGTATTCTCATCACCTTTTTGCATAACAACGTACCGGCATTGTATTGAGAATTTAGATGTCCATCACTTTAGGGAATATTTATCTGCCGCAATACGTTTATCGGCGAGATTCAATTCTACGACCTTACTGCATTTTTTCCATTCGTTTCTTTATTGGCTTAAAGAATCAATATGCCTTTTGGGCTGAACACAGGATTGGCTTACCTAAACCTTTCAATATCTCTTCTCACTAATTGACATGAAACTTGATAATTTTTGTTAAGACAACTTCGTCTAAGTAAGTAAGTAAGTAAGTAAGTAACTTTATTTCAACTCGGGTTGATCAGGCTGATTAGGCCCCTAGCAATACAGTCGTGCTAATATGCCGAGAAAAATACATAAAAAATATCAGGAGAAAAAAACATACATGATCAATTAATGACTAACATTCTAACTACAGTCGAACCTCCGGTTGCGACCACCTCTCCTCAGCGACCAGTTTTCCAGAATACCAAAAGTTTTCAAGTCAAATCACTATATTTGGAACCTCTTGTAAGCGACCACCTCTCGTAAGCGACCGCGACCACTTTTAGAGCTGAAAGTTTTAAATTTTCTTTTGTTTTTAACTTCCCGTAAACGACCATTTGACAGATAATAGAGCGGAAATTAGGTAATATGGAGTTGTATTCCTGGGTTGTTCAAGAGACGGAATTTCTCAATAGGAATTACCGGAATTTTTTTCTCAAAATCAACTTTCCACGAGGAAACATAGTTAAAAATTTAAAGAATAAAATGCACATACACTGTACTTTATCAGTCTTAAAGGGGGCAAAAGTTTGACTCAATATGGTCTAAGTTCTCGTAAGCGAGCACCTCTCGTAAGCGACCATCTGGGTGGTCGCTTACGGGAGGTTTGACTGTATATCACTGTATATCAATAAATAAACAACAAACAGTCCTAAATCTTAAAATATTACAGCGAATCATAGAAAACTGTTTATCACAAATTTAGCTCTCTTACAGCATTTATAAATTCCTTAAGGATTATCATTGAACGTGATTCATCCGGTAAAGAATTCCACTCTTTGGCACCAATAAAAGTTGTAGATATGAAGCCAAAGTTTGTGGTTTTCTTACGTGGGACTACGAGCTTGTTGGTGCCTCTCAAGCACTCCACATTATTACGTATGACGAACACGTCACTTATATATCCCGGTAACATACCGTTTACAGCTTTAAAAACTAATATGGCAATGTCCTGTAGGCGACGATTGGGCTCTATCACTATGGTTCTCCTTTAATGATCAGCTCTTTCTTCCTCACTACCTGCCTTATGAAATTGTTTTAAAAGCTAGCTACAGGGATGAAAATTCCAACTGGATTTCCAAAAGATAATTCGTTGCAGTGATATACCATTTGCACTCACTTTCGCCCCAAGAATGGGCGGAACGAACCCCAAATCAAGCCCGACGTAAGCATAAGTAATAACACACTCTGACCTTGACATTATTAACAACAAATATTTGAAAAACGGAAGCTCAACCTGAAGCGAGAGTGAAAACATTTTTCTTCATGATCTTTTGCCTTTGTATTGTGTTCTCAGAATCGTGAACTCCCGGTGAGGCGGTGAGGGTGTAAACTCTCCTTGTAAATGTCGGTTTTCACTAGCGCACAAGCATAAGCAATTTACGCTAACAAAGTAAGCCCCGGTCCACACTGCGCCGGAGAAATATGGAAAACGGAGGTTTCACACTGAAAACGCATCAATGTTTTCCTCCACAATACGCCGGAAAAATTTGAAAACCCAACAATCACCGGTCATTTTGCATTTGTGTTTGAGTAAAACTCGGGCACGGAATAGCATAATTATCGTAACGTCATCGCTTTTGAAAAGCTTCGTTTTCGAAATTTTTTCAGTCCACTCTAAAACGCAAAGCCGGTGTTTTCAAATTCCTCGGGTTTGAAGAGCGTTTTCGAAAAGCCTCGTTTTTGTGATGGATTATTGTGGACGGTGGGCCTAACCATAGAAATAAAGCTGCGTTTTCGAATTGCTCCGGCGCAGTGTGGACCGGGCCCAAGGTGCGAATTTCGTTAGGAAATTGTCTTGACGAAAGGCTCAACATCTCACTGTGTCTGTGTATGTCAGCTTATGCTTATGCTTAAGCGCTTGAGAAAACCGGCCTTAAAAGCTCGCATTGTGGAGTAGCGCCATAATCACAGCGGTTTACTGATGACAAACTATCAATTTCGACTATTTTTCAGTGGTCCGTGCTAAAGTTCTATCTCAGGAAATACAAGAAGAATCACTTGTCATCGGCCTACGAATCCTGAAGACTTTCAAGGGAGCATCAGAACTCAATCAGACGGAGGGCATTCAAGTTTACGGCTCAAGACAGCGCAGTCTTTTCGCCAAGGCTTACACTCATAAAGACGGCGCGACGTGCGGAGTGGACTGGCTCGAAAATGGCAAGGTGTACTTCATCACTGGGAAGATCTTCAACTCAAAATTGAAGCTTCATTTGTGTAGATGGATTGCCAAGTGGTCCCAAGTCACCCAACGCCAGCGTGCTGGAGCCAGGCGCTTCTATGGGCCAAACTGCGACTGCCAAATCTCACCATGCTATGGGGATAACTGCCCAAAGCTGAAGGGGTGTAATACTTCTGAATATTTCAACCCTACAAACAACGATTGTGAATGGAGGCACACATACTGCTTGAAAAACACCAACGTAACCGCATGCGCATGGCAAGAAACCGCTGAGTACAAGAACTGCACGAATAACTCCGAGGGGTTGCCCTAAGAGTTGTGCAAGTATCATAAAGAAAAAGAAATAAAAACAGCCATGAAACTAAACTGTAATGTTGTTAATTTGTGACATTTTTTTACACAATATTTTGTCGTTTTGGATAGTACATTACTTGTAAAAACTATCTTACGATTTTAATTTCGGACAAAAAAGTGTCCGAAAACATAACCGCTCTAAAATATTTACAGTACAGTATAAGCTCTTAGTTTCCTTTATGAGGTGAATAGTTATCTCTAAAACCCTGACGGTGCAGTAAAACTATCATTTTCAAAGACACCTTTTCATTCTAATTCGTGTTTTGTAGGCGTTAATTAACTTTAGCTATGTTTCAACACAGTGTCCGAAATTTTTGTCCGAAATTTTTCCGAAATGAGATAAAAAGTGTCCGAAAATTGAACGTCCGAAATTTTTTACAAGTAATGTGAGCCTAAAGCCTTGTTCACCTTGGTCTATTTTTAGCGTGATTTCAACTTAGGAACATATCAAGGTTGCAGGCAACCCAACAACAGCTGTTTGATTTTGCAGGATAGAATTCGACAAATGACAAGGACCCATTAGGAACTAAGAATAAATAGCGACATTGGGGACGCTAATAATGCGTTTCAACTTAGACAACAAACATCAGTGAAGTGTGATTTGCACTTCACTTGAAAATTAGTTTGTAAACTGACGGCAGATGCACCATGAAATTAATTTACGAAACTCATTTAACTGGAGTTGTTATTACTCAAATCGAGCGAACAATTTCTGTATTTTATACAGTTTTTTGAAGTAAGAGATATCTCTCATTTACATGTACCATAAAGTAGTTCTTTTGTATTAACGAGCACCAAATTATTTGGTCAAACGTCATAATCTTATTACGAAAACTTGGGGATATTATAATAGAATTTTAAAGGCTAGTTCTGAGTGGCATAGTCTATTGTGCAGTAAATGAAGTATAATGTAATCATGGTTTGGATTTCTTTGCTGCTTGGATATTAAAGAGTTTGTTACTTCAAACAAGTGGTAATCTGAAAGTTATTTTTTACTGAAAGAGTCCCAGGATTGTTTCAGTTTTCTGTCAGGTTTATAGGACCCTGTGCTACACGCCTTGAAAGGCAGTTTTCGAACTACAACACACTCCGAACTGAATCTAAATCATATCGGGAAAACCAGCATGCCTGGTTTAAGAAAGATACGAACCTGTTTTAATGCCCTTTCTCTTCTTAATGGCATTTAGCGTGTTGTTTTTTTTCTTGACGATTTTATCACTTGATCAAGCAAAAACTGTAAAACTCCTTTCTTCTCCTATCTCTGGCCTTTCATTTCAGATAAAGCATGCAGCCGGTGTTAAGCGCGGGAAAACACTCAGGTGGTGGTAGGTGCGGGAAAACATGCAGCCGGTGTTAAGCGCGGGAAAGCATGCAGTCATGTTTATCACCGCAGTTTGCTTGTTATTTCTTACCAAGCTACGATGGCCAAAGAAAAGGAGTATTTAGAGCATCCAGCCAGTTTTACGCACGGGAAAGCATGCAGCCGATGTTAAGCGCTGGAAAGCATCATGCAGCCAGTTTTACGCGCGGGAAAGCATGCAGTGGTGATAAGCGCGGGAAAACACTCAGGTGGTGGTAAGTGCGGGAAAACATGCAATCGCCGTTAAGCTCTGGAAAATACGTTACAATGGTAAGGGCGGGAAAGCTGGAAAACCCAGTTTACGAACGCTGAGAGTTTGCTTGTGATTTGGCATCGAAAACAGCGCGTTCTTGTTGGTCAGCTTGTTCACCGTCATTTCCTTTTTGTCATTTATATTTACGTCATCATGAGCTTGCAGATCATCATCGATAACGTGATCAATTTTCCACCAATGGCAGAACTCGGCATTGCGCAATACTCCAAAGCGTGTTGACGTCATCTGGACAAATAAGACGGCCTGGCGCTTGATATCGGTTTGGAGACTTCAGTCGGACAAGTTTAAACGGTCTGCTTTGCTTTACGGACAAAAGCGCCACGATGACTGAGGTGATTCTGTACTTAATTACAGCGCTATTGTGTGTAATAACGGTAAATGAAGCGTGCAAGTGTGCCGTAGTACATCCACAGACGAACTTCTGCAATGCAGATTTTGGTAAGATTCTATTTACTTGCGTATTTTCCTTTCTCCTATGGCCTGTCTAGTGACTCCTGTCCGTTCTCAGTTTTTCAGTTTCTCATTTGTATGTCCGTAGCATGTCTGAGAGGGTACGCCAGACTTACAGTAGACTCAAGTTTATTCTAAATTCAAGGGACTTGAGACCAATTCAAGTTGGCTGGTGGGGCTTTGATTTAGTGCCAGTTTTGTAGCGAGGAATGATACAACTTAACAGTGACAACAGTCTATTTTTTCGTTGATGAATGCTCTATAAAATTCGAGGACAGTTTTCTCACTTTTCAAAGCCTGTGTTCGCTACGTATTTGTTGACTTAAGAAGAAATGCCATGTTGTTTACCTCGTGTGACGTCTTCACCGTTGTGCGAACATAACATTTCAGTTTGTTTATTGTCCAATTTCTGTACTGAATGTAAATACAGAGAGGAAATGCTTAACTCGCTTGTCATGTACTTTTATGAGTCTCTTCATGCTTCACGAGGTGTGTAAGTGCAGTCAAGCAACAGAAAATACCATTTTAACATTGCGTCGAGACGGCATTTGGAGAAGGTATCTTATTCGACAATTTAAGCTGAAACGACCCCCGCACACCTAAGATATCCGCCATCCCGAATAATCCTTGTCGGAAATTAACTTCTTAACTCTGACATCTCTGTTGACTCAGTAATGTTTACGGACTCGTCTGGAAAAAGAACGGAAATTAAGGTTTGAACGCCTGAGAGATAAGGAAAATATCTGCCAGAACAAAATCTAAAGTCATCGATGGTCATTCTATGCTTGGGTAATTCTTTGCATTGAGCAATAACTTATTTGCTGTTATAAATATTATATAACTTTTGCTTTTACAAATGATAAAAACTTGTGACCTTAGTGGACTGAAAAAAAAGACGCTTTATAACCCAGCACTGATTGATACACGTCTAGAAAAGTGAAAACTTCTAATTTCCTTTCTGAAAAGCTTTCGTAAGTACACTGCCGAAAACTGTTCATTAATAGTTACTGTCACGTCGACAAAACCAAATTTAAAATGATCCGAACTTGTCATGATCAGAAAAAAACCCGGGTTTCTTTTTGCAGTAGTTTTTCTCCAGCTTCTAAAATACCCAAAGGAAAATAATCACAGACCACGCGAGTTCGAATTTTGAGTTTGTTGACTTTATTTACGGAATAAAAACTTTATGAGCTACAATTAAATGCAGAGAGCAATTTCTGACTTGAGAATTTCGTGTTAAAGCGCGATTTTGTTAAACTTTCAGTTTGAAGCAATCCGGACAATAAAAAAATGTAAAAGTGTATAACGTGCATTTGTTTTCAAGTTTTGCGTGTTAGTTTTCTCATTTCCATCCACGACTTCGCTGTAATAGCACCTGTCATTTGTAATAAAGCCTCTAAGCAAACATCAAACATTTTTCCTTGGTTGCCAATGATATCAGGAAAATTAGTGTCGCCAATAATCGGTGGCATTATCCTTTTAGTAAATATTGACGCATGTCTTTCTCTGACAGCCATCCGCGCTAAAGTGTTGAGTGAGTCCCAGACTAACAATAGCCGAGTTTACACAGTCAAGATCTTGAAAGCCTTCAAAGGAACTAATGAAATTACTCGGATCACTGCAAGTCAAGTTAAAGGCGCAGGAAAACGCAAGAACAAGAAGGTGGCTCATGTTACGACAGAACTCCACTCGGCTGCCTGCGGAGTGAGCCTCGACCAGTCAAAAACTTATTTGCTACTTGGTTACATTGACGAGCAGAAGTTACGAATCGACTCGTGCCAGTGGCATGCGCTATGGACAAGCGCCACTGCTCAACAACGCCGCGGGCTCAAGAAACTCTATGGTCAAAACTGCGCATGTCGCATTGAAAAATACTGCTTCAGAAGACCGACTGAGACGTGCGACGATATGATTGATGGGTGTGATGTCCCGGATGCTGATCCGGCGGTACGCTTTTGCAAGAAAAAGAATGCCTACTGTAAAAAACTGGGAGATGAGTGCAAATGGATCATTGTTAAGAAGGCTTTCCAAAAGTGCATTTCGAGTTATTGAGACTTGAATGAAATTTAACTTGTCTTCCCAAACTCGTTGTTTGCAGTACATTTTTAAAAAATGTTTTTCCATTTCACTACGATTTCAGTAATTTAACAACGCGTGATCTCTGTCGATTCAAACTGAAAATTGGAATGTCATTGCGCATTAGTTACGTCACCGTTTGCGCATCTTAAAATGTTTAACCTAAATTTTTCAAGTTGGTCGTTTGTAATCCGTGTAAATCTTCTCCATCCTTAACCATCTTTGTTCCTTTATGGTTTATTATTATCTGTTTGGTGTTTCTCTATCTTAGTAAACTATTATTTTCAGGTTTTAGTTTTATTTTGAACGTGGCTGAAATAACTCAAAATACCGTGACTGAGCTCATTCAAGGTTTCTTTACGAACGCCGGGATGCAGGAGACTAAGTTCCCTGACGTTTAGTTTACTCATTTAATCCCAAGACACATTAACAGGTAAAGTCTTCTGACAATTTTAATATACTGTTAGCTGGAGAGTTAAGGAGAATAAAGAAATCGTCAACTAGATGCGGACAGACATGTGCAGCTAAATTCTTAACAACCTTTAAGAGGAGGAATAAAATCTCTACTCTTCGTAGTAGCTTAGACTGTTTTTCTACCCCAAGAGTACTACGGAAAGTTTAAAAGTCAAAGCGTCGATGGCATTTTGTACCATTAATAAAATGAGGTTATCAGTGGCGCATGACGACTTAAAAATCACCATGGAATCTAGATAACGATCAGGCAAGGAGCCGAACGCGGCGATAAAATTCTTGTTACAGGTAACGAATGATTTGAGGTAAATAACTATAGGAACCCATTGAGATTCCCATGGCTCAGACACGCGCTCCAAAGTGATAAAAATTGAACCCGTATCATTCCAAATAAAGTCAAAAATAATCGTTTCAACGAGCTGGACCGGTGTGTGTCGGTGGAGGAAGAAATGTGAAACGGGTTTCATTTTCAGCAGTAGACGAAACCAGCGCAAAAAGGCAGCGGACAGTTAACCCGATACAGAAATAATCAATTATTTTAGTTAACTGTAATCAACAGCTGTTTCAAATACGGGAAGACCAGAAGCAACGAACGGTTCATTAGACTGTTTTTCTTGTTACCAAAGTTGTTAGTTAATTACTGAAGTCTTGAGTCAACAGCTACTGAGACAATTTTCTTTAAGAAGACTAACTTTTATGGTTACCTACAAGTAAAAGATTTCTTCGACACTTACCATTTCCTTGTAATTTGGATAGTACGCTTGTTCAACCAATGGGAATTCAGCCTTGCCCAGTCTCTTCTGGAGCTGGATGAGTTGCGCGAACTGGTAACGAGAGAACAGAAATATTACTGTTCAAGCGATGTAAGTTGCTTTACAAGTCTCTCTGTTTAATAATTTTCCAGCGATTAAATCCATGGCCACATGTCGCGCGGAAAGCTATGGAGTAATTCTCTCCTAGACTAGAACAAAACTCATTCGAAGTATAAATGAAACAATTTGAAATGCAGGCTTTTTTTAATTAAAGAAAGAGGATTGGGCAGACTTAATGGTCAGTTTTTCGGCCAGCACAACTAGCTTAGGACAGAATTAGATTGACTTTGAGGAATTTGAAAACGGAGGTTTCATTCTGGGCTTTAAACTTACCACCCAGGGCTTCTCTGCGAAATTGTAGATGGATGTTAGCGAGTTCACACTCGGTACATTGCCAAACTGCAGCCCAAGAAGAATGCAGCGGTAATCTTCTCTCGGCCCAATACCCCGCACACTCTGCCGAACAAGAACGAAGTCGGGGCGAAAAGACCTGGGAACAAATGAGTGTAAATCAGATATTGTAATTCGAGGTGGCTTAATGGGTAGCGCGCTGGACTCCAAATAAAGTAATTAATAAGGGTCGTTGTGTTGTGTTCTTGAGCAAAGCACTTTACTCTCACGGTGCCTCTCTCCATGCACACGTATTAATGAACAAATGGGTAGGCTCGAACTCAACTGCGAGAGTAGCCTGACAGAACATTGGCAACCTAACGCACAACAGTACAAAACTGTAGGTAAATTAAACAAAGATATAGCATTCTGCGCAAGTGCTTAAAAGGAGCTCAGTCACGGTATTTTGGCCTGTTACCTTTAGGTTAAAGGAAACCTGAAAATAGTAGTTTACAAAGATAGAAAAACACCAAAGAGATAATAATGAACGATAAAAGGACAAGGATGGCCAAGGATGGAGAAGATTAAAACGGATTAACAACGACAAACTTGAAAACTTTAGGCCAAATTTCTCAAGATGCGCAAACCGTGACGTAGCTACTTTAAACCAATTAGAACTTTAAAAATAAAACATGTGACCGGCAGGCAATAAAGCAAGATTCTATGACTTCGATTTGACAGCTCCAAACCTTACAAAACACTAACTCAATTGCCATAACACTTTGCAAGTGATTAATTTACGAACCAGTTACAGGGCACAGAGCAAAACGCAGAGCCAAAGTGCACAAGTAAATATATACTGAGATAAGTCTTCACTCTAATCAGTGGTTAGGTTCTAATTTCTTTATATTTACCTAACAACAACAGTTCCCTCTCGATAAACCTGGATATCAACCATTGTACCACTGTCTGAGTACGAGGCAAGATTTAAATCTGCAAACTGAGCCTGTATACGAAGAAGACCAAGACAAAGATTTCATTA
Source organism: Orbicella faveolata (assembly GCF_042242905.1). Classification (NCBI taxonomy): domain Eukaryota; kingdom Metazoa; phylum Cnidaria; class Anthozoa; order Scleractinia; family Merulinidae; genus Orbicella; species Orbicella faveolata. The sequence goes on along the minus strand of NW_028301564.1, from coordinate 4,063,232 downwards.
CATTCCTCGATGTTTTCAATTCATAAAAACTGCAATTTTCAGCTCCCTGTTCCCTTTTCTTCAACAACAACCACGCATATTAGTTACTAGTATCCCTCGCAGCCGTTATCCGGGTCATCATTGTCGGTTATTGTTTCTCCGTATTTGCAGCCGGGCTTTGCGAAGCATCCACGAAATTAGTAACGAATGTATAACGAGCGGTATACTCTTAAGAATCGAGCCACTTCCTTAGTGAAACGGGGTTTCTCTAAATGTCGAGGGACCCGAGCCCCGCAGTCTTGGTGCAAACAACTTTTTGGCGGGGAAAAAGCAACCGGACGCTCACTGTGGCGGGAAAAAGATCAAAGGCAAATATGGAATGGTTTTCAGAATTTTTACGAGTGGTGTACTTTTAGATCAGAGAATCGAGCCACTGAGTTTAGCGCAACGGGGTTGCGCTAAACGTCGAGGGACCCGAGTCCCGCAGTCTTGGTGCAAATAACTTTTTGGCGGGAAAAAGTAACCGACAGCTCACAGTGGCGGGAAAAAGTAGATCAAAGCCAAATATGGAATGGTTTTCAGAATTTTTATGAATTTAGATCAGAGAATCGAGCCACTTCGTTAGTGTAACGGGGTTGCACTAAACGTCGATGGTGCAAATAACTTTTTGCCGGGAAAAACCTGAAGTAACCGGCCGCTCACTGTGGCGGGAAAAAGAGGATCAAAGCCAAATATGGAATGGTTTTCAGAATTTTGATTGGCTGATTTTTCTTAACAAACCAAATACATTTAATGTACTCCAAGCGTGGCCTTCTAAGCTGTAAATCCTTTTCAAAAAGAATTCTTTTCTAACATTCTACTTTCTAAACGAAAAACTCAATATAATGAAACGTTTTACTTTTTAGCTCATGTGATTAAAAGAAAATTTTCAAAAACCACACTTATTAAACTTTTTTCGTTGAATCGCAACTTTGCTGGATATGACCACTGGCAAAATGCCGTGAAATTGAAACATGCAAATAGGCGACAAATGCGCCACTTATTAATTTTTCACAGGAACAAATTTGTTCTTTCGACCTCATATTGGTTGCCTCTGTATACCTCATCTATTAAAAATCGCGCCTAAATTTTAATAAGCATACTGTGCCTGAACACCGCCAATTTATGTCAAAAGTGATCCTCACTGACGCCTTTTTGAACAGTTTAAAGAGAAGTGGACAAAATGCGCGGGAAATAGATGCTAATATTCGGTTGTCGCAATTTGTGATTGTGTCGTATATAACTTCATTAACCGCGCTGACCCAACCTACATGACATTCCTTAATTTCGATATTTGTTTCAGCCGTTCAAACCGCTTCTTTGGCGATAGAGATAGCGAATGAAAAATGAATGAAAAACCTCAAGCGAGCGAAGAGTCTTGTACAAAGCTTAAATTGTGTCGGAGGATTTGCAATTAGCCGAGCACATTGTGTTTGACATGATCCCGCCGAACTTAGACCTCAAGAACGCAATTATACAATAAAATGAAAATTTTCTGAGGGCGAGATTAAAATATAAAGGTAAACACAACAGTCTTCTTCCGTTTGTGGGCATTTGTCTCCTTTGCGTGTCGAACCGGATTGATTTGTTGTAAAGATACCAGACGCTTAATAGCTTTAATACAAATATATGAAGTGGCAATAAAAATGCATCATACCTGCTCTACCCTCACGTCATAAACACCTCCATGGAGTTGCCTTCCCTTGAATATCTTTGCCCTGTTGAAAAACAATAAAGCTATTAGTTAAATGACTGTCTACATGACACCAGTGAGAGAAATATTGAACTCGAATAAATAAAATCCAATGCGTTGCGAATTTTCACAAATACACCGTTGGTAGATGAGTTCCTAGCACGATTCCGGCTATATATATATTGTATATTTATGTAGTTTGGGGTTGGGAAAATGTGAAATACAATCCGTTTGTAAATTGCTACATGATTTCCGCAAAACATTCGGCGCGATATGGAAGTGAGCTCGAGACTGAAGCAACATTAATGTGTAGCTTGGTTTGATAATAACTGCAGGTAGGCTGGTATGGCTGTAGAAAACGGCTGTTGTCATATTGAAATTGGAATCAAAAGTTGCAATCTTTGATCTTCGATCCATGTAACTTTCTATTAAATTTATACCGAAAACTTAACGTCAGATAGCTAAAATATAAACAGATAAACTTCTATCCCAGCGGAACGAAGGCTTGGTTTATATAGTCAATGGCGCTTACCAATCCGTATCGGGTGAATCAATAACAAGAAGGATTTTCATCTTTTTGGCGGCGGGCGATCCCCTTGGCGGCAGCGAAACTTCTTCTTTCGAATCCGTCCTCGGTCTTGCAGTTGAGGTATTAACCGTTGTTCGCTCTGTGTCTCGGGAAGGGCGTAAGTTACTTAAATTCACCCCACCAGATATCTTCAACTTCTGCAGAAACTCCATTTTTCCACGCGCGCTACACTTGAGTTTTTGTTTAGATGCTTGAAGACCCGTAAAATTCAAGATCGCTCCAAGAATTCCTCAAAACATACGGTTTGGGTCAAGAAATTAGGCTGTATTTTGCGACTTCCCACTCAATCAGTGATTTCCACTGGGTTCCAATATTGAAAGCATGGAAAGTTTTCAGCATTCAACAAGCCAGAACGTCTTGAAAATTCTTTTCAAGTCAAATTTAAGTTCAATAGATTACTCTAGCAATTGCTTGGGCAAGACCCACCGATGTAAGCGTGTTGTGTATTTTTAAAATATTCACAGAACACTTGGCAAAAGCACCTGTTTCATAAAATTACTAGAAGACAATTCTATTGTGTGCCGACCAATTACCAACGGGGTTAAAATCATTGCATATTCTAATACAGAACACAAGAGAACATTTTCTTGGCTTCCGTCAAGAGAAAAATAGCGGGAAAAAACCTTTTTAATGACTTTTAAGCGATTAAAAAATTCGATACAAAAAAATAAATGGGAAAATTATAACGCGGTTATGGTGAAAACGTTTTCACGACGTATTTTTCAAGAAATATTCGCTGACAGCAACATTTTAAACTATCACTTAGGAAAATAAGGTTGACAGTTGTACTTAGACTATTTACAAAGACGAAATGCGTTTCTGAAGCTATGAAAAATTATTTGGCGGTAAAAATGGTTTCACACAGCAAGTATATCCGAAACAGTAAATGATAGAGGCCTAATGTATGAAAGTCAGTTAGCACTTTTGTTTCAATATACATAAATTCAGGAATCTATTAACGGGTCGACTATTGTTAAGAAAGCTGGCCGTTTTAATCGCTGATATTTAGATTTTTTCTGTGATAATGACCTTTGTGAGCTGATTTCGATGAAAACCAGTCAGCACAGACCTGAAAGAAGATATGTTACGCTGCTTCTAAGCAGTTAGGTTCCTTTCGAACGATCAACTTCGAAGCGCGCTAACCCCATTAGGTCACGACAACAAGCTTCAATGTATGATCAAACATAACTTTGTTTACACAGTTAGTGGTAGTTTTAATATATTTCTCCAAATCATTCTGTTGTTTCTATTTCCAGAACGGTTTTGTCGGATATTATAAGGCGGTGCGAAGATATGAATTATATTTTCGAGTGGTATAAACAATATTTTACGCACGAGCACGGCGAGTGAGTTAAATATTGTTATTTTTTACACGGGAAAATAAAATGCATATCTTCAGGCCATCCTGTAATTTTATTTTAATTATATAGATAAACTGATCATTTGCACAAAAAGCTGTGGAAAGGGGGAAATGACGTCATCAAGATCCTCGTTTCGTACGAATTTTACAAGTAGTGTATTTTACGGTAAAACACTCGTGTCTGCATATTAAACGAGGCTATTTCACAAAGCAAAATATGAGGTTTTCCGGGAAAAGATGGCTTCATCTTCTAATCTGGTTTAAAAAAGGGAAAAACAACAATAACGCCTGCATGAAAAGGATTCCGGGCGAGATTTTCCTGAGTAGAGTAATAGCTATTTCGGCGACAACGCCCATAGGGATGCATCCCTCATTACAAATGTAGTTTTCTTTTTAACTTTTAGCCCTTCTATTACTAGAAGTATTTAAGCATTAAAGCATTATTTTTAATGTTTCCGATAGGCTCGCGCTTTCTGCCGCTCGATCTCTAGAGGGCTTCTTTCCCGAACAAGCGGCTGGTAATCGAACCTAGGTTTTCGACACCCTGTGTTCTGATGGTCAACGCCAATACCAAAGGTGGATGTTTCGGATGAATTTGACATGTTAGTCTTCGTGATAATTATAACCAGATAAGCTTATGTTATAACTTTTTGAGGCCTTCTTTCATTTATTTATCAGAGCTGGGTCATTCGAAAGCCAGTAAACGCTGACCCAGGATTACAAGTTAACCGAATTTTAATTTTTCTTGCATAAAAATGTTATAAAATAATTTATACAGGAAACTTCACCGAAAAGTTACAAAACTGAATTCAAAATTCTCGCTAATCTCGCGAAACTCGAAAGTAACGGTCCCCCCAAAAGTAACGGCGCACCCGAAAGTACCAGCCCTTTGAGGAAGTCAATAGGAAAGAAACTCTGATCTCAAGCGCAACACAGATGGATCAGCCTGACTGGACTGACTGCAGGACTGAACAACTTAAAGAGTTATTTATTTGTGGTTTTATATCGAACGTTGTGGGAGGCGCGGTGGCCTCATGGTTAGTGCGCTCGTCTCCGGATCGAGCGGTCCGGGTTCGAGCCCTGGCCGGGGACATTGTGTTGTGTTCTTGGGCAAGACACTTTACTCTCACAGTGCCTCTCTCCACCCAGGTGTATAAATGGGTACCGGCTGAGGGTAACCCTGCGATAGACTAGCATCCCATCCAGGGGGGAGTAGAAATATTCCTAGTCGCTTCATGCTACAGAAACCGGGATAAGCTCCGGCCTGATGGGCCACTTGGCTCGCATGCAGACTTTACCATTTTTTTATATCGAACGTAAGTGAATCTATCTTGAAACTATGATTTATAAGCTGTACCTGTCGGGCAGCAGGGTCAAATGATACAGTACCGTTAGTAACATTGCGATACAATGCGACCATTATACTTTCGCCCTACAGTAGGAACATAGTGCCTTTTCGTTATACAGCTGACCGTAATTAGTAACATACATAAAAGGAACTTTTACATGTAATTTCATGATACGCGTCCGCTTTGTTTAAAACTTACAAACGTTTTTTAACCATCCGAAAATAACGGCTACCCGAAACTTGCCAGCTAAATCCGAAAGTAACGGGCGCCGTAGTCTTCGTCCATCCTAACTGCTTTAGCCTGTGAGCAGGCTCACCTTTGAGTCACACGCGCGAGCGGCGAACAACAAAGCGATCCGGCGGGAAGGAGTCTGGTGAAGAGGCGCCAAGAAAGTGAGCCTACCCTGATTTCTGTAATTTTTTCATTTCTGCTTCGCCCGAGCCCCAGAGCGAAGTGAAATACCATTGGTCGAAAAGCGGGAAAGGCGAGAACACTGTCAATCTATTATGGTTGATAAGGAGCGATTAGATCCCCATAGAGCCGGTGATTTACCGCACAATGAAAAACAAGCAATAGTGACACACATAATGCCTTCCTACAAGACCCTAACCTGGTTAAGTTAGAAGAGCACGACCTGCATGAGCTTGAACAGCTTTTATCTAAAAGCGAGTGTTTCAATGTCCTCAAACAGTGTGCCAAAAACAAATGCCCAGGCAGTGATGGCCTCTCGGTTGAGTTTTATTTGCACTTCTGGCATCTACTCGGCGAAGAAATGGTAGAAAGTTTTAATTACGCCCATAAATTAGGAAAACTAAATATCACTCAAAGACAAGGTATAATAAAGGTCATACCAAAAAAACGAAAGAACCGGCTGTATTTAGAAAATTGGAGACCATTAACGTTACTTAATGTTGATTATAAAATAGCAACAAAATCAATAGCTCACAGAATCGCTAAAGTCCTTCCCAAATTAATAAATGAAGACCAAACTGGCTATGTCAAGGGCCGCTACATAGGACAGAATATTAGACTCATCAATGACATCATGAAGATAACTGAGCTGGAAAACATTCCCGGCATGGCGATTTTTATTGACTTTAAAAAAGCCTTCGACACCGTTGACTGGAACTTCCTTTTTAAGACCTTGGAGGCTTTAAATTTCGGCCCTCAGTTACAACAGTGGATTCGAACCTTTTACGCTGACTGTTCAAGCTGTGTAACAAATAATGGTTACGCCTCCGCTTTCTTTAATCTACAAAGAGGTGTTCGCCAAGGGTGCCCACTTTCTGGCTCCCTGTTAGTGCTCTGCGCCGAAATTCTTGCTAACGCAATTAGGTCTAATGCAGGTATCCAAGGAATCAATATTTACGGAAAAGAATTCAAAATTTCACAATACGCAGACGATACCACTGTTTTTGTTTCCGATAGTATATCTGCCCAAAATTTATTCCAACTGCTCAATGCCTTTCAAAACTGCTCAGGTCTCGAAGTAAACAAAAGTAAAACAGAGGGCATGTGGCTGGGCGCAAACAAAAACAACTTGGAGGAACCTCTAGACATAACATGGCCAAAAGATCCCATACTTGCGCTCGGTATACACTTCTCCTATGATGAAGAGGCTGCCTTTCAAAAGAACTTTGAACAGAAATTGTCTTCAATGACTTCCCTACTTAACCTGTGGTACCCTAGGAACTTAACTCTACATGGCCGTATTGTCATCCTAAAAGCACTAGCCCTTTCCAAACTTATTTATAACACCGCTGTCCTCCCTGTTACATCTAATTTCATTCAAAATGCTAATAAAGTTATATCCCAATTCGTATGGCGCAAGAAAACCCCAAAGATAAAGCAAACCACAATGATTGGACCGAGAGCAAAAGGAGGTCTTGGAATGCCTGATTTTGATGCAATAAACAACGCTCTCAAAGCGACCTGGATCCGAAGACTTGATAACGGTTACCCTTCCGCGAGCTGGACGCATATCCCTGTTACCATGTTAGAAAAATGTGGTGGCAAATTTCTCCTTAAGTGCAATTTTGATCTCAAAAATCTCAATGTAAGAATTCCTCTCAAATTTTACGAGAAAGCCTTGTTGGCTTGGCAGTCAATCAATTTGTTTACTCCGTCCTCAGAAGAGGAAATACTTGATGAAATTCTTTGGAACAATAGATTCATCAGGATTGGTAACTACTCAGTGTACTACAAAGAATGGAATGAAGCGGGTGTAGAAAAAATTAGAGATATATTCAATGGTGACACATTTACATCTTACCGAGATTTCTGCTCTCACTTTGCCCTTAAAACTAACTTTCTAACCTATTACGGTTTATGCCAAGCAATTCCATCTAACTGGATTAAAACTTTGAAAGGCAAATTACAGCCGCATTCGAAGGAACCTACAAACATGGATAGAATTCCCCTTGAGAAGCTCTCTTGCAAACTTGCTACTAACTATCTTGTTGAAAAGAAGTTCGTTTCTGCCACCGCCGAAAAAAGACTGAAAAGAGCTAATTTGAACGACCAGCAAATTTATCAAACGTACATGATGCCTTTCAAGGCCACTAAAGATATTCAACTCTCGATGTTTCAGTTCAAGATTGTACACCATATTTTACCCACCAATGCTGCATTACATAAATTCGGTATTAAAGAGCACGACCGCTGTCATTTATGTGCTGAAAAGCAAACAATTACACATCTCTTCGTAACTTGCCCCAACGTCCAGCTGTTTTGGACAGAGTTTACTGATTGGTGGTACAGAAAAAACAATACTGTAATCACGCTCTCTGAAGCACAAATACTTTACGTCATCACAGACACCGTGCCTCTGTGTCTCGGTTTAAACCTCTGTACAATAATTGCAAAATATTATATTTACACCGCTTCAAAAAATGAGGAAGATTATTTCTTAGACGCTTTCTTGGCTATCCTTAAAAACAAAATAGAAATAGAAACTAGCAGAGCAAAGGTGCAAGTTAAACTGTAAATATAGCTAAATATACTGTAAATTGTCGCTTTTTTGTCATTTTTTTTTTGTTTCGTTTTTTTTTTGCAGTTTTCACTAGTTCTAGTAACCGTAGTAAAAGTTTGTAGTAATTGTCCGCGATTAAAAAGTAGTGTAACGTAAGCGGTTTAAATAATACTGTTGTTTGGTCAAGCATTGTAATTAGAGCAAGTTGTAATTAGCGTAAGTAGCTGTATTGTTGTAGTTTTATACGTAGTTTTTTGTAATTAATAATGTAAGTATGCGTGCTGTCAAAAATAGATAATTAATAATAATAAAAAAAAATAAATAAAAATAAAAAATAAAAAAAATGAAAAACAAGTCGTCCACATTAGGAGTCAGAGGAAGAGTTGAGTGCTCGTATCTGTCGTATTACTGATGTTTTAACAAAGTTCCAGTCTATTTCTGGTTAAATTTCAAACTACAGAGGGAGCAGGAAATAGCAGTTGAAAGTATGTTGATGAATCAAGACGTACATGTCGTGTTACCAACGGCATATGGGAAGATTAAACGTATGTGATTGCAAGCGGGCAACGAAACAACACGAAGGCGTTTGCCCGTTTACCAGCATCGTCAAAGACCAGATTGCCAAAGCAAGATCACTTGGAATCAAGTGTGTGTCCTTAGTAGACATCAACTTTGACAGTTTTTCTTTGGCAAAACTTTATCAACAACGGATATCACTCCTACATGTTGTTATGAAAAAGATTCACAATTTTCCCGAGAAATCTGAGCTGCCAAAGTTCATACTTACGGTGAAAATTAATTGACCTATTCTTTTTTGCGGTTTCCGGGGTGGAAATAAAAAATTTGCAGAGATCTGAGCAGCCTTACTTTCTCGTCTCGCGGCTTCGCCGCTCGATTTCGCGCTCGCGAAATGAGCCTGCTCGCAGGCTACACTGTCTTTGCCGGTTTACTTTCGGAATTTTACAGTAAGTAAAAATTAGAAATTTTACACAAATAGAAATCGTCGTTTAAAGGGAGCATAAAAAATGGATTGAAAATCTTCTAGGAAGGGAGTTGAAAATTGCCACAACCAGCGTGATGCATCACGCAATTCTGTCACGTAATACAAAACGCAATACAGGTAATTTTCTTCTCCCAGCTTTCCAGAACTACTAAGTGAACTATGATTAATAGATCAGGACTCGGGAGTTAAAAGAACTCGTACTTCTCGAGATTTTTCATGAACCTTGACGTGATTCAAACTAAAGGTTGAAGTTAGTATGCGACGGGTTTGTTGCAATTGGCGTTACCTACATGTCACGATCGCAAAATGGCCAAGTGAAATTTCCACTATTGTAGTGAAGAGAGCCCGACTTAGTTCACCAAGGATGTCAAATCCTCATAATTAAATCCTCTCTCAGAAAAATAAGCTTACCGAGATGGCAAAGGCACAAGGAAAGGAAGGCCCGATGCGATGACAATGCTGCAGCACTTCGTTTTTGTCAGCTTTTATGCAAGAAGCGTTCAAGGCCCAGCGAGACCACATACCGACCTACATGTTGATGCGAGAAGAACGCAAATCGTTATTAGCACATAACAACTCAAATATAAGATACACTGAAAATAGAATCTTTTAAATTCGTAATTACAATACTTGAAACTGAAATTGTTAGCATGCAGCCAGGGGGCAAGCGGGTGTTTCTCTCGCGAAAAGTGATCAGTCCCTTCCTTTTGAGGATGATGTCTCCTTCAGAATCTTTTGATGAAATTCGGAAAACGAAATTCATCCTTAAAAACTGATTTAACATCACATTATTTCCATTTTAACTAACCTTTAAAGCTTAAAAGTTCTTCCCGCCAAGTCGCTTCCCCGTGACGGCGCCATCTTCGATTTCGATACTGTGACGTCACTTCCTGTCTTCCACATGGGTCGTTTCGGTCGCGGAGTCTTCGTTGTGACATAAGACAGCAGCGTAAGAAGAGACGAAATTGATGTCCTCGCGCGGATTCGAAATGGCTTTTTTCCAGTTCTTACAAGTTCGTTGAAGCCAGGTTTGCATCTGTTGAAGTATTGTTAAGGTCCTTAAACGTTAATTTAGCTGCAGAAGCGAAACTGTGCAGTTAACAGCTGGTGTCAACTTGTAGTTTGCCATGTGCTTTTCGTGAGGAACATTGTTTTGCTGGCCTCCTTGTATCTTCCGTCTTTAGACATGCTTTGCCGAATAATTTATTAGAGATTAGGAACTGCAGTTCACAGCGCAAGCTGCAGGGAAAAAGCCGGTAGAACGAATGTTAAATGGTTGGAAGCAAAATGCTTTCTCAGACTGCGCGAGCCATTGCTTGCAGCCGGAAAGGGTTTCTTGTGTTCGTTTTCTCAATCCTAGATGATGTATTGTCCATACTATTGAATGACCCAACCAAGTTTCTGCAACGAAAATGCCCATTCTTGATGATATTGTGGCTGGTGCTAAAGACAAAAGCAAACAGCAACTTCAGGAAGCTTTGCTCGAACTGTTGAAAGGGAATCCAGACATTTTGGATCCTGTCACGAAATCTACAACTAGGACACACAGTGAAGTTGTAAGTGTTTTCTTTAACCGGATGTATTCATCTTGCAGACGAATTATTTGTCAAGATGAATGTAAAATAATCTCAGACATATTATTCATTTTCAGGGAGATATTATACATCTTTTTGCATTGTTCAACTGTGTTCATTTATTTTTCCCAGACAATTATTATTTTCACCACAACTGCTGCTAATCTCGCAATCTGATTCACTCAGTTGCACCTCATGAGTCCAAAACATTTTGACCACTGTGATGACGTGTATTGTTGTCGATAAGAGTACAGACCATGCTAAACCACATTCGATTTGTTAATTAACCCCTTGCGTGCCTGACCATTGTTTATATTGTGTGGGTGTCTTGTAAAACCGTCATATGCCATAAGCTTTTTCACTTAAACTGTGGACATTTTTTTGAAGGTCATAAAAATGTCTCTTCAGTGTGGGTAATTTCTGTAAGTACTATGGTTACTGTAATTTGATATCCATATGACATCACAGCAATAGGAAATTAGCATTTCCCCAAAATTTTGATGTAGTCAGTACATCATAAACACTTGCAGGTAACTGAGGGACAAAAATCATGCAGACACTCCAGAGGTTAATGAGGGCTTAATGTGAAATCCTTCGGGCATGTGTTCTTCCTCTCTCTCTCTCTCTTTACATAAAGTATTTCTCTTCCTTTTTAAAACAAAACCCTTATTTCAAGGACTTGACACTGGATCAAGCTCTGACCCGGTACATATATCTGTTTCTGTAATTTCCCACCAATAAGATACAGCAGTTGGATGTCCCAGCCAGGGGAGGGGTGGGGGAGAGGAGCTATGTATGTATGTTTCGAACCATTTCATGTGATAATATTTTGGGAAGTCCCTCCATCATCGTCTGAAACTCAGTGCAAGCTGTGCTGTTCATCATCATTATATGAGCCTCCATGTCACTGTTTCAATGCCTTGTTACTGGAAGGAATTGCAGAAATTTTATCCTAAGAAGTTTTTTGCCTTCCAAGATAAATAATCAAATAAATTTTCTGTCCTAAATTTACATTTTTCTTAACATTTTGGCTAATGATCGATATTGAGACGATGAAAGACAGCAGACATGACTATGTAACAAGATGACCCTGCTAGTTTGTGGCATACATCTTCGTCTGATCATTTGAAAAATCTTCTAATGATGTAGATGAATTACGTACATAACATAACAAAAATGAGATATAATTTTTCATATTCTAGTGGAATACTGTCTTGTAGGCAACAAGAAGTGGAGATGAGGAAGAGAGACGTTCGCAGAGAAGCCCGTCATCAGATAATTCCTACCCTGAACTTGAGAATAGCCTCAATCAGCAGTCAAGAGCAAGTTACCAGTGGCAGTTGTCTGACAGTGGTTAGAATATTATTGATATTTTATTATGTTCATTACTTTACCATATAAATTGTGTGTAATGCCCTTTATAGTGTAGATAAAGAATTGAATTGAAAACTAACAGATACAAACAGTAGTAAGTTGTACATGTAGTGGCCTACTGGAAAGGGCCCAACGATTAGCCCACTAGACTCTGGATCAAATGGTGCGAGTCCAAAGCCTGGCCTCAGTCACTATGTTGTGTTCTTGGACAAGACACTTAACACTCACTGTGTGGATCTGTGCATATGTACCCGGACATGCTGTAAGAACTGTCACAATAGACTAAGCAATGTGTAATGGCTCAAAAACAATTCCTAAACAAAGGCAAGATAATGGCTATTCCCTTGGTGTACCAATATATGAGTACTGCACACCAGTGCTTTTCTCCATATGTGCATACATGTAGGTATTAAATGGGAAATGGGTGCTGAAACATGAAATGTTGTGGTATGTTTTTACTTGTTTGTACCACTATCCTATCCTATCCTATCCCGCCCTCAGCATTACCCCTGGGGGTAATAGCAAGGACAGGAGAAGATGGACATTTCAGGCTACCATCTTTGTGGAGGGTTTACAACAAAAGATTCAGAGGGGGATAATTTTTTTTATCAACCTTTAGATGATGGAATGGACTCTGCATGGACAACAGCCACAAAAAACATGTCACCTCGTGAACTTGCCAGATGGCGCAGAAAACTGTTCTCCATTTACGTTGGACATTTACCTTATGATATCACCAAGGTAAAAGGTTTTTTTTTTTAAATTTAATATCAAATATACATTATGATCAGTCATAGACCCTTTTCATAAATAACTGCCAATTTTAAGTTATTTTGTATGCATTTAAATAAGCCTAACTAACTGCAATTGAGAGTAAATATTCTTTTGAATTATCTACTCAAAAACGAGGTTAGTCAGGCCTGTACTTACAAAGGACTTTACAATTAGCAGCCATTTATGAAGAGGGCATATGCCCTCTAAAGATCCAGATGTCTATAGTCTGACAGTAATTGACAGAAAGAACTTGTTATTACATGTGTAATGTTTGTGGGTATATTTTGATTCTTAGTAACCATATTACATAACTGCTGGTTTAAGATCTTTGAAACCTAATTTCCCAACCAGCCACAATCCATTTTCAACACTTTTACCCAAGTGTTTTGTAATCCTGGTTACTCCTGTATTTTAAATAACCATTATGTTTAGCAAATTTCAATTGAAACATTGACCTTTGTGAGATTTGTATTTCTTTTCACAGAAAGAACTTGTGCAGCTGTTTTGTGAAGTTGGGAATGTACAAGATTGTCATTTACAACCTCGAGATGGAAGAGGAAGTGGCTATACTTATGGGTTAGTACATTTCACACGCACATGAATATGTTTGATAATAGCTTGCATAGTGACATTTCACAAATGTATTTGCCAAAGCCAAAGGCCAAGGGGGATAAAACAATTGATAGAGAGACTTCAGTTATTTTACTGCAGCACAAAAGCTTAATCCACCAATAGTTTTATATTTCTACAGATATAAAACTGTCGCAGTAGGCGAGAGCGTGCAAACTACAAAAGTGTTTGTTTAGCCATTGCATTAACTAATATGTTTATAATTTTCAGCTCCAGCCTACTTAAATACATGTATTTTAAATATTTTGGAACAAAATAATTTAAATTCTATACAACGGCTGCTATAGTGAGGCAGGGGAAGTGGTGTTTAACACTTCTGCATGCATGTACTAAATAATGTAAACTATACAAATCATAATGACCTTAGATATGATGGCAATTAAGGTTACCGTATACCTTAAGAGGTGTCTCACATCCAGGCAATGTAGTGCATCCGATTTAAACAGTAGATACAATGTACCTTAACACCTCTATCAAATTAAAGCTTATAGAGCTGGCTATCAAACTATACCAAGAAGTTTGAACTAAAATGAGTTGTCCAATTTTTTACAACCTCTAAATGCAAGCTTCTGAATCACCTTTTGAAAGCTACAAGTCAAAGTGAATTTTGTTTCTCACTTCTTTGATCTGCTCCTTAGTCTCCGAACCCAAAGTGCTAAAAAACATGTCTGCAATTTGCCATGTGCAATTTTAGTGGAAAGTTACAGAACATAATTGTTCAAAAATGTAGGATTAAAGCAATATGGAGTGAATATAGAATAATCACTGCTGGAGAAAGCATATTTCAAAATAATTAATTTGCAGGTCTACACATTTTTTGGTTTATATGTCCAACCAGCTATTGTACAAATTTGAGGGTAAATGAAAAAATTCCCATAATTTTGACTTGTAGCTTTCAAAAGGGACCCAAAAGATGATTCAGATGTTCAGATTTAATGTCACATGGAAAATTTGACAATTCTTTACAATTCAACATTTTTGGTATAGTGCAATAGCCTGCTCTATAGCATAACCTTTAATTTGACATAGGGGTTTAGGTATCTGCAGCACAACATCGCTTCAATGGACTTGAGACACCTCTATAAAGGTGCTCTAAATGTGTACAGTAACCTTAACATATACATGGGTGTACACCTGTATTGTTAATTAACGTCTATAGATATGCCACAATTTGATGCCAGCTGTAAAATAGGCATATTCTCTCAGTCAATGAAAAAATCCACTGAATGCATAATAATCATTGTAAGCGGTGGTGTTACCGACCTACAGGTTGTGTAGCAACATCTGACATTTTGCCTTCTAGTGGAATCCACTGGTCATTGCAATATAACAACCGAGTCATTAAATGCATAACCTGATTCTACAGTGTACTATCTGAATGGTTGTTTATTTTCAATAAAATAACACTGTTGATTTTTAAGATATTATGTTGACCCTCAATAAAGTTTTATTTATTGTTACTCAAAAATGAAGACAAGAGGAGACAAGGTAAATTACAGTTGACAAAGAAAAAGAAAAGAAACAACAATATTCATTTATCTAGCCTCAGTCTATATAGTTATCCTCATTTTGTTGAAGGGATAAATAATATAAAAAAATTTGGAAAATCAGAGTACCTTTGAGCTTTTCTAAATTGCCATAATGCAGTTACACAGTGTAGACCTCCCTTAGGCAACCACTGAATGTGCCAAGCCTGGAGGATGGCTACTCGGCCACGATGCACAATACGTCATTTCACACTCTTCATCAACATTGCTTATTAAATATATGGCTTACAATATTGGCAACTGTAGCTAAATCAAGTAGCCAGGAATAAACTAAGCTCATTAGCACTTGTTTTTGTTTGTTGTTGTTGTTGTCATCATGTTTGGGTTAGGGATTGGATGGCCCAAAGGCAGAAGAATTGCTGATCACTGCACCTCATCACCGTTATGGGCAATGTACAGCTGTAGCAATAGGTTGAAATATTATTATTGTGAGCGTCACTAGAAAACTAGGCAAGGTTTTTTGTAGTTTTCAGTACTGCATGCAACAATCTGAGGGATGGATACAATGTAATACATGAAGGTGAAAGATGCTTTTAAGGTCATTCCACTGAAATAGAACCTGAACTGAGATTTTAGTCAAACTTTTCTTATTGACTTTTTATATTGTAGGGACTTAAATTTGGAAATAAAAATGAGGGGTCCCCATGTTTGTTTAGTAGCAACAGCACCTTGTTTATACCATATAAATCCTTACAATAGCACGATGATTATAATCATGATTGCTTGCTAAATTCACATTTCCAACAATTGTTTCTTGCTCAACACTGAGAATTGGCCCATATTTATTTTACACAGAGAAATTTAATACTCAATTCAACACAAGAAAAAATGATAGGTCACTGTACTCATTTTCGAGAAAATGATGATTTACCTTTATGGCAAGGTCCAGCCTCAAAGAAAAAGCAGCCATTTTTTAATGTGTGTGCACCAATCACGCATGAAATTATGCGCAGTAGGGATGCGCAATGCAGTACTGGGGAATGACCTTATTAGGTCTGTGCTAAAAGCACAGGGGTCTACATTTCCTGTCTTTCTTTTTTTTTATGCCTAAGTGCATACAAAATATAGCACTCAAAACTGAATTTTAACTACTTTTTGACTAGTTGGTTTTTGTTGGTCTTGAGCCCCATTTGTATCTGAACAGATGTACTTGATTCATTATTACCAAGAACTTTCATTGCCTCTCTGCCTTTGAGGGTTTGTTGGGACATTGGAAGACTGGAACAATTTGCTTCAAGGATAAAACCTGACAACTCACATGGTGAAGCTGTAGGTTAATTAATGCATGAAACAGCGTTTGTTTACCAGGACTTTGATATGGCTTGATGCACTTCAAATGTATTTTGAATGAACTTGTTTGAGGAACATAATATTAGACTGTTTCTGAGAAGGGTTAGAAAATGGCAAAACTCTGAAGCAACAGAGAAATCCTCAGCTGCCAGGCTCCAACAACAAGGCCACAAGTGATGGAATGACTCCTCATAAACACATCAAGCAGATTAAAAGGATCATTCTTTAATTAGTTACATTCACTAACATGTAACAGCTATTGCTCAAATAAAAATTACTAAAACATTCCTGGCACCCTTAAGATTACTGAGGGCCCTCTCTATTGTCAAGTCACTTCCTGGACATGTTTGCATCAAACTTCCTTGAAATATGGCCAACCCCCATAATTTTAAATGAACAAATTCATCTTGGCTACAGAAATCCAAAGAAAAGCGACATTATTCCACATCAAGCATTCATTATTAGTGTTTCTTAGTGGGAATTCAGATTTTCATGATTTTAAAGGGCTACTTTCTCAAGGATGTGTTCAGTCACAATCAAACAAAATGGTAAGTTGTAAATAAAAGACATGTTCATCAATGTACAGTTGCGCTAACGAAATTAATATTTCAGCAGATTGTTAAAAAAATCATCAATTGCAATATATTATTAAAGAAATGACTCCAAAATGTAATGCTATGTACAAAACAAAATACTGTTGTAATTTAAGGGGTGATGAGTGGGAAAATTCAAGAGTCATGGCAATCTTGTTTGATGATTTGCGACTGAGAGTCTTGAACAGTTTAGACTTGGAGATAAATGCAACACAGCGATAAAAAACCTGGTGACTCATCATAATGGCATCTGAGATTTTAAGATTGGTCAAGAATTTTCCAAGATTGTGCCATTTGGATCCATTCACCACCCCTAATATTAGGAGTAAATATTTTATTATCTACAGCCTGTCAAAATTATAGCCCCTAAAGGTTTGTTAACGCAAGGTTTATTCTCCCAAGAGAATTCAGCTATCAATGTAAATTTCCTGGGTTGATTGTATCGTCAATTCTCATAACCTGCCTCATTAAGATTGTTATAAAAAGGTTTCAGAGATACTAGTGAATTTATGTAAAATAAATTAGTTAAAACTAACAGGAAAGTGAAATTACCTTGACATTGAATCGTGTGATATCCAATACAAAATATATTAAAAGATTAGTTGTTCTGTGATCAAAAACGGAGAACAAATGATATTAATTGCACTTTTAAAATGCTGTCATCGTTTAATCAATTTCATGCCTGTCCATACCCGTACCTTAAAATTTATACCCCTCCAATTTTCTGTTTGTTGCACTAGATCAATGATCATAAGCTTACGTGCAAAACACCAGCACTGCGTTTGGTCTAAAACATGGTACTCTTGTTAAGGGAGCCCTTGGCCATTCGCTTTGGTCGCCTCAGATATTCATCTATTGCTCTGATACAGTGCTTCCAAGTGGTGATCTTGTCATCGGACGCGATCGCGTACACATCAAAGACGGTCTCCTTTACGAAGCGAAGTCGGTCGGGATCAACAGCTTCCTTGCCTCGCGTCCCCGTGCAATTTTTGTTGTCCAGTTCAGCTTGCGTGAAAATGTGCCTCAGAAGCTGCACTGCGAAGTTGCCAATAGAGCAGCTCTTGCATTTAATCTGGGTGAGCTCCTCTTGAGAGATGTACTGGATACCTCGAGCGGCCGGCGGTGCAACATCATTCTCGTTGTCTGAGCCGGGCGAAGACGCTCCGCTCGAAGGAAGTGGCTTCAGGTTGGCCACCATCGACGGCGTGGTGGAATTCAACGGCGCTTGAGGCCGTGTCGGCGTATTGATGGGAGTTGTGTTTTCCACGCGCGGGGAAGGTGAAACGGAAGGTGGCTGCCCGGCTGGAACTTGTGTGGTGGCGGCTGGTGGTGGCTGATCTCCTCGCGAGTGTTCGCTGCTGCCATGAACCGAAGGGGGAGGAATGACCGCCACAGTAGTAGGTGGGGTGTTCTGTATCGGAAGAGTGCCTTGAAGCGCCGGGAAGAATGTAAATAATTGCTCCATGCCTCGCATGATCTTGTTTTGGTTGTGGAGGATGGTCGCTTGATTCACCATTATGGCGCGTTGGTTTTCCAAGATGGCGGAGAAGCGATCATGATTCATCGATTCATTCGGTTCCATGGCCATACTCTCGTCTCCGTCTCTTGTTTAAGTTGTCCGGTCAATTATTTCTGGCTTTGAATTGGCGTAAAGAAATCCTTCCGCCGCGTTAAAGTATTTAAAGTTCACAAGCGAGTGCGAGTAAAATGGCCTCCACGAAAGCGAATCGCGAGTAAACCCGCGTGACTCGATGCTGAGGTACCGCGCGTCTCACGTGGTATCGCGCAAACGAGGGTGGAATATGACATCACGCTTTACAGCGAAAGTCCGAGAAAATAGTTTAAATTTAAAAGTAGAAACTGAAAGCAACGAGGCATTTAAACTAAAAATAATTAGTTTAAAGCAGATTTTCGATTTTGTTTAAGGTATCATGGAAGGTGGATTTATACGAAAAATGCAAAAAATCTTTTTTTGCTGTTCAAATTGAGAAGACTGAGATAAATATTTTGCAAAAAGAATGGAGAACAGTTTTTTCACTTTTTAAGATAAAGAGAAAAACTATTTTATGAATCTCATTAACCTCTAATTAAAATTCACTGCCATTTGTCACATGTAATGCGAATTGCAGTGTGATATTTCATCTCAAACTACACAAAATCAAAAGAAATGAAAAACTTTCTCATACTTGACCATACTTCAGTTAGGACTAACTTGTAATCCTGGATTAGCCTTAACCTGCTCTCAAACAACCCGGCCCTGATTGATGCTCTTTAGGCCCTGTTTACAAGGAGGTAGATTAACCCTCTTGCTAGGGTTAGGGTTACCCTAGCAAGAGGCTTAGCACTCCCTCAGTTCTTTTTTTTTTTTTCTTATGGACATGTTTACAAGGCAGGCAGGGTTACCCTGGCACTTGTCTAGAGTAACCCTAGCTAAGAACAAGGATTACCCTAGCACCAGAGTAACCTACCTGCTTTGTAAATGCCTGCCTGGGAAATGTTATTTGTGCTCCAAGAAACAAAACATGATCAAAAATACTGGCAAATTAGTCAAACCAATTGTGACTTAAGAAACTTCATACCACAGTTTTTTTTAGTTTTGCTCTGGTTAGAAATTCGTTTTCAAGAAATGGCCCTTTGCAATTAAATTTTTGAGATAATATCTGTAGCCACTGTTGCTAAATTATTCAATATCTGAATTGTTTATAGTTTTGCTGTTGAAATCATCCAAAACTAAAGCAAATCACTGTCTGGGATTTTAAGTTAAATTAGAAATTGAAATGACAGCAGTCGAACTGATGAACTACACAATTCAAGTGAAAAGAGGTATTGGCAATAAATTCATAATTGGCTGTGTGTTTTATTTACCAGATTAACTAAAACGTTACTGGCCAGAGTTGTCCCTGAGGTATTAGGGTAACCCTACCCGAAAAATTTTGCTTGGAAACACAGGCTATCTTTGACCGTGTTGCTAGGGTAACCCTTGCACTATGGTTACCCTACCTGTTTGTAAACAGGGCCTTAGAAACAAAACTTTCTATACTTGGTCTAGTTTTCCTTTGTTTCAAATCTTTTATGGGAGTAAATACTTGACATAAGAAATTTAGAGAAATTGCAATTTTACTCAGAAAGCCCTGAGGCAAGCTACAATTGTAATATATCAAACATCAGCCATTGAGGACTATTGGCAATGATGAATAACTTCATGTATGTTGTCTAAAGTGTATTCTTGGCTTGCCAAGAATCCGAGATATGTGTAGGTATGTATTTAAAAGACCACTTTAAATTATTCTTAACACACAGTTTTTTTCGTTGTCAGTTTTATTAGATTTTGCACACTTGATGAATGCCGTGATGCCGTTGCGATGCTCCATGGTCGTCTCCTTGGCAACAGGACCATAACAGTGGAGTATGCCTGCGAAACTAAAGAAAGATTAGGCACTGAAGATCCAGATGATTTACCTGTGGACAGTATGTAGTTTCATTTATTAGAGTAAAAAGTTATTTGCATGGCAAATAGTGCAATTTTCATGGCATTGAAAACCATCAACAATCTTGTTCTTTAATAATATTTATAATAATAATATTTATAATTAATATTTATCAAATATTGCCAGGAAATATCCCAATTTCCCAGGCATGTCTTCTTTAAAGCAAATACACTGCAAAAACCCACATCTAACCTTTTTTATTCTTATTTACAGCCATCTATCTGTAGCCATGGTATTCATCAATTTTCTTTCAATTTTGTAATGACAAATCCTAAGATCAAAAACCTTTTAGTTTATCTTTATGCTTCATTGCACTTTACCTATTTTCTTTTTTTTTATGTTTTGTTTGGTAATAAAACTGAATGAATTAAAGACTAGGTCCTTTGCTTAAAGGGTTTAGTTTCTTCAAAAGTACAGAATAATACTATGAGGGATGGTTTTTACTTTTTACTTTTTAACCATATGTTAATCATGCCTATGAAATGTGCACTATACAAAATTATAGCAATTACTATTAATAATTATTATTATATGGCTTTGGCTTGTGGCCGATATAACGTGTGCTCTGATTGGTTAATTTTCACTGAATTGTAGGGCATTATTCTCCTGTAATGCCCACGGACCGATTACGGATTATGCAAATTAGGAAGAGCCCGGTTCTGAAAATTCAAACGCATTGAAGCGATGAAAGCCGATTAAAATCAGTACGAGAACATCAGTAGCTAAAAGTTTAGAGATATTTCTTTAATAAAATTTATATAAATGACTTACCAGTCGGTAACCTTGGCGGGCACTAGTGAAAAACAATCAAAGTTTGCCAGTCTTAAGTAAAGCTAAAATCGCTAAGTAAAAAACACCATCGGCAGATCTGCCATGCATCCTGAGAAGAACACCACAAAGAAACTTATAAGTTATCATCTTAGTCACAGCAATTACCGAAGTATTGAACTCCGTCAAAGTTCTCGTCAAATAGATTCCCTCGCTTTGACACAAGCAAGTGTAAATCAGCTTCCAGGATCATCAGATGTAAACAATCGGGCGGTTTCTGTCGGTAGCAGTGTTTCTGATAACTGCAGACGTTCACAAGGCTTGAAATGTTCATCCATAAATCCCAGAATGAAGAACACGAGGATATGTTGTCGAAAGCGAATGTGAAGATCGAGTTAAGCTTATTTTGAGCAGTGCATTCTGAAGCATTAGTATTTTCTTTCACCGAAAGACGGTTGGTTTGGACAATTTTGAAGCACTTGCTGTCTTTTCTATATGCGTTGACGTTTCGCCCCAAAAGTCGGAAAAACTTCCTCATCAACTTGTGGTACCACGATACTAAAATACGTTTTTGAGGCTGTGACAGTGACTTTTCCGTAAAGAAATGAGTGTTTTTAACAGAATACATAATACAGTGGTGAAATTCACTGACTGTGTAGTTTTGCCCTAGGTATGAGACGATGAATGAATCGGTAAACACGCGCATCGCCGGATGTAAATTGACGACTTCCGCTCGAATGATTTTTCTCTTTATTGATGAGCCATATAATAAACAACTTAATAACCTCAACCGTTCGGTCGTTACGGGAAAATCTCAAACCTCGGCCTACCGTATTGACCTCGCTATCGCTCGGTCAATACGGCAAGGCCTCAGTTTGAGATTTTCCCGTAACGACCTCACTCTCGGTTATTAAGTAGTTATTCTTAGTTCTAGTACTGTTGTGAATGTTTCACCTATTTTAAAAAAATAATTGTATTACTCCTTTTGCAGAGAAAGACAGGCTTTTAAGAAATGACAACCCAAAGGTTGAACATCCTAGCGCCATGTCTGAAACTGAATCTCACGAAAAAATGGTTCTGTGGAAATTGCGCTGTTCTGCCACGAGACAGAAGTCATCTAATAAAGGAGTTATAATAAATGGACAAGGTAAAGAGAATGAAGATGTTGAAAAGTTCTGTGTTCCCTTTTGCACTTATACCTATTTTAAAATGCTTGCTTGATTGTTACAGGTTATTGTAGACAATATTCAAAACAGGTTTCTCAAACTTCAAGAGAAATGTGTGTTGTAAATTGCTTCAAGAAATTGAGAGTTCAAGACATCAGCAGTAACATTACAATTATGGAATAAATACAAGGAAACAACTAATGACTGGAGTTATCCTCAGGGCACGAAAAAACCCAGGTCTGATTGCCCGGGGCAAGTAAATTTTGCTCTTGGGCAAGTGAAAATGGAAGTTTTGTGGTCTGGTGAGCAAAAAACAGTTTCATAAGTGGGGGCAACTAAAAACTGAAATCGAAACCTGGATTTCAATTTTTTTTTGCTGCCCTGATCCTGAGATTTGAGAAATCTAGAGTTGCTAATTGGTTATTTGTAGCAGTGACTACGGTATGTCACGCAGATGCTCTGTGGGATTGTCACACACTCTTTCCTCTTCCATGAATTTCCGTTGGGGAAGAGTGCACGACAACCCATAAGAGCATCTGCGTCAGAGGTTAGGTCACTGTCAGCACTGGGCAGGGTTGTGCCACTGCTGTTGAAGTAGCCAGGGGTTTCATTACGGGCCAGACACCGGGCAAATTGACTAGGTGCGAGGATGATTCCACCTGCGTGGTTTGACCATCTAGAGGAAAGGTTTTCTGAGTCATTATGAAGTTCAGTTCAAAAACATTTTGCCTGCCTGTGAAACCTATTTGCCCTCCTGTTGAAAACGTTAACGAAACCCATGAGTAGTATAATGTAAAATCTGGTGCACGCACTTTCACTTTTGTTATCATGAGCTTGAACTAGTGTTTGTTGCCAAGGTGCTGCAAGCGGTCAGTGTGATACGTATTGAAATAATTATGGTAGTGATTTTAATTTTATTCTGCAGAAGCCAATAAAGAAGAGGTTCTGATGAATGCCCTTCAGGAAATAGTTAAGAAAGTAGCTAGTCTGCCTGTTGACACTTTTGCCACGCCCTCTGCATCAGAGGCTTCACCATGTTCACCTTGGATTCTAAATGAGATAAATGGGTATGTTAACTCAAATATGCAATACACGCATTAAGGTAGCTTGATTAATGAGAGTCAGAAAAGTCAGTAAATTTCTCTTTTTTTCTCTCTTGCTGTAATGATTATCACTGTAGTTTTATGCACTGTACTGTTACAAACTTTTTGCTCGGTTTTGCTGAATTTTACTGATCAAAATCACGGTGGTCAATCTAGAGGAGGGCTCAGGGTGAAAGGACCTCTTCTAAGTGTTTGAAAGTTCCAGTACTATGACAGCCCTTGAGAGATTGGGCCTCCATGTAATAAGTCTGGATTTACCGTGCATTGTAACCTTGATAAGGCGTTTAGTTCGCAGTCTAACCCTAGCTAGGGTCATTGTTTTGGCAACTTTTCAGTACTTTCAAGTGCTTGCGCTAATCTTTGTAAGTAACCTTAAGAGTGTTTTTATGAAGATTTGCCATAAACATCACTTGTTCTCCAGCTGTTAAAGGATGATTTTCATTGGTAACAGAGTAACTTGTCAGTAACATGGTGTTGTTTGCTTTTTTTATGTATAGCAGTAAGAATGGTGTAGCTGTACAACAGTCACACATCCCAGGGAGCCCTGACATGCACATGAAGGAGGAGGCAGTGAAATGCAATGGGACGCAGGAATGTAACATGCCACAAGAGATGAATATTAAGCATACTCTTGATAAGGAATCAACAAACATTCAGGAAGAAGGCACTAGACGACCACAAACATTACCAGTGATCAGGGAAGGGCAGGCACAGTCTCCAGAGGAAAATGTAACCAATTCATTCTCAACTCCAGACAGCCAAAATATCAGGAACAGCCCATTTCAAGCTCGTCTATTACCAAACAGCCCTGGAGTAACATCTTCCCCTGGACGGTATGTGTCTGCAAACAACAATAGAGTGACACCCTCAAGTAGAAGGGATTTCTCTCCAAGCAGCCATGGTGTGAACCCTTCCCCAGGAGGTAGTGTATCCCCAGGTAGCCTTGATGTTTCAACCTCTCTAGGAAGGCATGTGTCTCCCATTAGTCCTGATGTGACACCCTCCCCAGGAAAGCATGTATCTCCAACCAGCCCTGATGTGACAGCCTCTTCAGGAAGAGATTTCTCTCCAAGTAGCCCTGACATCACACCCTCTTCAGGAAGGTATCCATCCCCTAGTGATGCTACACCATCTTCAGGAACGTATTTGTCTCCAAGTAGTTCTGAAGTGACACCTTCTCCACAACAAGACGATAGCTCACACAGTGAGGTGGAAACTAATGCTAGTGACTCTGTTAGTGTTGGTTCACTGTCACCTGAAAGACCACTGAGACAACATTGTAAGTTTTGTCATGGACAGAGCCCGACAAGAGGACATGTTTCGGAATCAAGCCTGTCAGAGAGCACAAGTTCTTCGTCCTCTCACCCTTCGAGTTCTTCTTGTGCGTTTTGCTGTGAAGATGTAGATTCATGTGGTAAAGCAGGTAGTAGTGCTGCAATGGCTGAACAAAATCTTCAGCATGGCAACATGTCTTTATTAGAAACTCCCGCAATGAAAGATGGGGTGTGTGGTAGACCACCGAAAGAATTGTCAGGAATGGGACTGTGTTCCTTTGATTCCAATGTTCTTAATGGCAATGAAGTGCAGTATCCATCAAGATCTGTCCAACAAAGAGAAGCATCCCTGTCAGGCTACTTAGCCCCACCGGATCAGATCATCAATCAAGCAGGTGCTGGAGGAAACGCCCTTGTGGGAGTGGAAGTACAAGACTCTAGAAGCTCGGCTACAAATAATACAACAGCACTGTCTTCCAGTCAGTGGAATTCTCCAAGGGAGCAGTCAGCCTTTGCTCAAGGTAGTGTATCACTACTTCAGCGGCAAACACATGCTGCACTTGGTTCTCATGTCACGAAGAAGGAGAATACAGAGTTGGTACCCTCAGCTGCAAATCTGTCACCTGTTACAAGGCATCATCAGCAAGTACGTCCTCTTCAGAATGAAGAGGACAACAGTATCACAGGTTCTGTTCTACCTGTACCACCTCCTGTTGTATCTGTTGCACCCTCTCCATCAAATGCAATAGGACCCCTTATGCAAAAGCCGTTGAGAAGCCCTCCAGCTCCTAAGCCACTTTTATCACCTCCAGCAATAGGACCTGGTATGCAACAGCCATTATTGGGTAACTCCCCTTACTGGCCAGGGCAGCACCAACATGTTCCACCATTACTGTCAAACTTGCTTGCGTCCAGGTTCCAGCAGCCTGGCTTTCCAAGGCAGCAGTTTGGTAATGGACCATTTGTACCCCCTGGTGTCTTCAACCCAGCCATGTTTCAAGGATGGGACCCAAATGCATTTACACAACAGCAGCTCCTGGCATCAAGGTTACCATTTGGCTTGCCTTTCCAACCTGTGCAAAACCCAGTTCCACGGTACCGACCTCCAGCTGGAGGGCGTGGCGTAGGTGCTGCTGGAAGGGGACGGTCTATGGCACCAAGATTTCACAAACCTGGCATCGTGAATATTAAAACTTGTGGCAACTTGGAGAAAATGAATACTGGGAGGTCTTCAACTTTGCCTCCAGAGCAGACTTGGTCTGTTCACAGCTCTACAGGGATACACAAAGACACAGTGGGGAAAAACATATCTACAGCCAGTGATACAGCAACAAGTAATGCAAGTCCTTCTCCAGTTAATCTTTCACCTGAAAACACTGATGTTGAATCAAGAAGCAGAGAAGTGGCAAGAGTCAAGAACACTTCAGTTGGTAGTTGTGCGAAAAGTTGTATGAAGCCATCTTGGAGTGCGAGTTCAGCAAGTGATTTATCTCCAACGAACATCTCTGACACGATGCCAGACGAACCAAGAGAAGAGACTAGATGCCAAAGCTCTCTACCCGGTCAGGGACCGGGCAAATATGAGTCAGTCAGTGAGGAACATCAACTTTGTACTTTATCTCCAACCTCCTCCCTGCCAAAACAGGAAGGTGATTGGGAGAGTCCTGGGACCAAGAAAATATCACCCAGCAAAATGAGCCCAAGTGAACTGCTTCTGAAGGAACAAAAGGTAACTGTCTGACCATCTTTTCAAGGAAGCTGCTTATAATTAGTTCTTCGCTACCAAGGCACCATTACCTGGCAATGGCCCTCTGCAATTCAACACTAAAATGTCACATGATCAATTTTAGCCAATCAGAATCACAGGAATTGACTGGTAGACGATAAGGGGTGGACTATTTGACTTTTGAGGGTGGATGGGGGAGGGGGGGTGGTTCATGCACTAGGACATTTTTTTCTCCAGACATGCATATGCATGATACAGGTATGCTTGCGAGATTTTTTTTTTTTTTCAAAATTACCCACCCCCTCCCTCCAAAGATAAAATGGTCCATCCCTAAAACTATAGATTTTCCAGCCCATATCACTGATTTGCAATAAACCAAAATTAGTTTGTACTCAAGCTTCCCTGGTTGGCAAACAGTTGCCCTTGGGAGAAGAAGAAGTTAGCAATACTTTGTAGGATTCTATGAGAACGTTGTGCGTGTGTTAGCTGAGCGCTTAGTTGTTTTTGTGGTGAAATTTTAATCCTTTCAGCCCATATACTAAGAAACTTTTTACCTTGGCTATTTTAGAGCGAGTTAAAGAGAATTATTCAGGACAACGAAATGTTACGCCAAAGCATAGATTGGAGAAGATCAGCAGGAGACACTGACAACAGGTATCCAGAAATGATGAATGTGGAAAACGTGACCGTTTTGCTTTGAATAACTGGATATACTATCACTTCAGTTCCTTAAGATATGATTTCTGTCTCTGTTTGTTTGGTTGTTTCTTCGTGATTCTTTACTTTGTGTCTCTTTATTCTTTCTTGCTCGCTTCCTTTTGATGTCACGTTTGCCTGTATTTCACTAATTTGATGTGAATCAGTGGGAGGTGCAGTAGCCTCATGCGCTCGCCTCCAGATCGAGCGGTCCGGGTTTGAGCCCTGGCCAGGGACACTGTGTTGTGTTCTTGGGCAAGACGCTTTACTCTCACAGTGCCTCTCTTCACCCAGGTGTATAAAGGGGTACCATACCCAGCGAATTTAATTGCCGGGGGGGGGGGTAATCCTGCGAAGGACTAACATCCCATCCAGGGAGGGAGTAGAAATACTCCTAGTCGCTTCGTGCTACAGAAACCGGAGATAAGCTCCGGCCTGACGGGCCACTTGGCTCCTATGCACACTTAACCTTGCTTGTATTTCCCTGATTTGATGTGAATCTCACTTCTTTCTTTTTTCATAATCACCCCGTGTTTGTTTCATCCTTTATCAGGGAAGCTCTCAAATCACAGATCCACTTAAAAGAAGTGCAGCTACAGAAGGAGAAAGAAATCATGTTAGCAAGGTGTGATACAAATTAGTTTTGTCAGTGAGGATTGATTACTTTATCTCCTCTTAGGCCTAGTTCACTCTGGCGAGATAACGACACGAACATAACAACATACGTAAGATGTTATATCGTTATGCTTGCATAATAGCAACATAACAGCATGAACATAACAACATGAAGAAAAACACTGATCTTTTCCTTTTGTCTGTATGTTTGTGATCACATTTATGTTGTTTGGTCGTTATGTCGTTATGTCGCCAGTGTGAACTAGGCCTCACTGCTTAGGCCAGCATCTTCAAAAAGTGATGACGGTGTCTAATTCCTCAGTACATTGTTGATTACAACTAAAAAACCCCTTTATGCTCTTTTGTTGTGAAATGCGAAAAAAAGAAAAATCTTCACCAAGAGAAGAGTGTCTTGATGTAGTACCAGATTCTGAGCAATAACATGAAAAGAAATGCATGGCGGTTGGTTACGAGAGCTGATATTGTAAGGTTGTTAGAACAGGTCAACAGACGGATTTGGCTAACGTGCGTACATCCTTGTTGTCACGCAATTCAGGTCATGTGATGATTCATTTGGCAGGTTACAATTGCTCTGTTTGTACTTACTCCCATGCAATCAGTTGAGGGTGACAAAACGCACAATAGACCAATTTCGATATGTTAAAATTCAGCCTAACACAATAGACCTTAGCACGAGGCTCTGGGGAATAAACCCCACAAACTCTGTAATTATTCCCCGGAGCCTCGTCCTGAGGTCTATTGTTTTAGGCTGAATTTTAATGTATCCAAATTGGTCTATTGTAACCTCCCAAGATCTGCATTGGGTGCCAGCAAGGATGTGAACACGTTAGCAGAATCCGTCTACTTCTGTGTTCAGTTCTTGTTTCAGATTTTAGGTTTGTCAGTTTGTCACGATATGCGGTGTTCTATTTTGCGCCCGAGTTATTTTTACAGCGCTTCGTTGTGTGTACATTGTAGTTTGTATTAATACTATTTTATGTATTTTATGTTTTTCATGTTTGCGCAGGAAAGCTGAACAAGAACTTTTATACGAACGAGAAAAATTAGAAGCGGCGTTCGATCAGCAACTCAAGAAAGAGGTTGGTAGAACTTACGACTATCAAAACTTTTAATTTTTGCTTTCAGCTTCTACTTTCAAAACACTAATGGCTGACTAAAAATAGAGACAATTAACGGTGTAGTTTAGATCTGAACTAGCAACACAGCTAACAAACAACTAGAAAACACAACTAGCAAACACAACTATAGACCACGAGTAGTCCCTCTTTCGCTTAGTCCGTCATGGGTGACGCGAAAGAAAACTGCGAGGAAAAAATGGCCGCGCGACCATTTTTTTCTCGCAGTTTTCTTCCGCATCACGCACGACGGACTATGCGAAAGAGAGACTACTCGTAGTCTAACAATACAAGCAAACACAACTAGAAAAGACAACTAAAAAACACAACTGGAAAACACAACTAGAATACACAACTAAATAACACAACTAACAAACAGTAAAATTCGTTTACGTTTCCGGGACGTTCTTCTAGCAACCGATGGTATTTTAAATTTCGCTAAACGGTAGAGCAGTGCAGTGCTGAAACGTACATGTATGAAAAATATACCATTTATTGTAATAACCCCCCCGCCGACACCTCACCCGCATTAAGGTATAGGTAACCTCTAATCCGTTATCAACTTTGATTTTCAACAGCTTGAGACAGAACAGCGGATTGGAGAGACAGAGAACAAGATTTGTCTTGCAAAACTGGAGAACGAGCTTCTAGTACTGTATCAAAAGCTTTATGGAAGCAACTAACTAATATAAAGGGGTCTTCCGTTACTGCTGACAAAGAACTTTATCACCAACAAATAAAGCCGTCTGTTTTCATAGAGTGAAATAAATCTATGGAGATATATTTTAGTTCGCGCAAATTTAATGACGATATTAACATTTACTTATGTCGAGAAAGAGTTATCACTGCTTCATGTTATTACGTATTTAATACGGGCCGTCCTGTTTCCCTGTGATAGCATTTTTTTCATTAATGTAACGTTCTGACAGGTTTTTTGTTGGTTTTTCGATTTTCTCAGCCAAACATGGGGTCAACAACTGCACGAGCGGTTCATCGACTTATCTTGCCTCGGTTATTCCACCTCCCAGAACAACTTGGCTCCTGATTGGTCACGTGACGCAGAAAATCAACAAAAAGACGTCAAAAATTGTAAAGAAAACGTTGAGCCAGATAAAGTTGTCCCTTAAAGTTGGAGTACACTTTTCAACGAAAATATTACAGAATTTATTGTTCTTGTGGGAGTCTAACATTTGTTTGAAGTTAAAGATGTAAGACAAAGACATATCAAAGAAGTATTTTTTGGTTAATAAATATATTTTTGGGACCAATGTTTTCCTGGTACAGTGGATGTGAACACTTTGTAAGCTTCTGTAATGATCAGCGGACAATACCAGGGGACCAGATCCCAGTGAATGCAGTCAGGAAATTGACAAAATCTCACTTGCAACTATTGAAGAAAGACTGACCTTATGAATAGACTAAGATACATATTTTACACTAGATGTGGTGATCGGAAGGTATGAAATGTTTTCCTAAATAATTATTTTCTAGTGGTTTGCACATGGGTCGCAGAATCAGCGCATTGACCCGTTTTCTACTCTCCTCCGTCGCCCTTCACATTTTCACACTTTTTCCAGATCCTTTTCGGATTGCCATGTTTCTCCCGACGAACTCGAATGTGAACACTGTTTGAGCATTTGCCTCCCAGGCGTAAGGAATTATAAACGAAACAAATCACATTATTGGGGTTTGAGTGATAATGAAATAATTTAATTTGACTTATTCCCCTAAACCTTGGAAGGAGTCGGAGCCAAGTTAGATTTTCATCCGATCCTGAAGACGGTATGATCATCCGCTGCTGTTTCGCCGTATTTTGCACAGTAGCAGTGATTCTTCTTCCACTCGCCCGTCGAGGTATGCAGCGTTCAACTCCCCCGTACTTCATCCACAAGCACGCACCCAGTACGTGTTCATTTTCTTCCCTGCGTCATGACAGCCAATGCTGACGTCACAAGAGAAAGAGACACGAGAGTGGATTGAACCAGTAATGAACAAGCGGCGACTAGTCTCATGTTCGTTCTCTGGATAGAGGGCTGAGAAGAAGTGACAGAAAAAAACCTCAATTGTAAAATCTTGCGCCATTTTAATCCAGGCGTTTATTATACCTGGCGCTTAGCCCCTGATGCCCGTATACAGCTGATCCCGACTTGATAACAAAGGCACCTTGAGGCCTTGATCAGACTTGTGCGCTTTGGAAACGATACATTTTCCTTACCAAATACTCTAACAAGCTATGCCACACTATCGTTTTCGCACAGCTTTCCCCGTCACACTAAAACGATTGAATTCTGGCTGATAAGCCACGAGAAACGGTGAACCGTCGGAAGCATCCATTTTCGTTGACCTAGAATGTGAGCAGGCTCTTAGCGGGAAAAGAAAGGAGGACAGAAAACAGCCTACTCCCAAAGCTATCGTTCAGCCCAGAACTCTGGAAAACATTTGTATAAGGAAGGAGTCGGTCAGTTTGAGGAACAATTAGGGATAAATTGTACGCGATAACAGATCGCACTTTTTAATAATTTCTGACGAGTGCATGGCTACCGCCGCAGTGGAGCCGGACCCCTGATTGTTTTGAGAGAAAGAACGATTTCGCCGGGCAGAAGCCGAGTTTACGTTGATTGTTTATTCATGTTTTTATTTACTGCTGCTTCTTATTAAGTAGCATTTTATTTGTCTGAAACCTGGCTGGAAGTTTTATCTGGGATATGCTCGCTTTCATTACAATGTCCTGATACTCTGACAACCTTGCTGGAATGCGACTGACACAATTTTCAAAGATGAACTGACCCGCTTAAAACCAGTCAAAAGCGAGTATTTACGGTTGCAGTATTATTATCAATGAAAGCGATCAGTATTTTCGATCGTTTCGGTGTGGACGGAAGGCGAAAACGCTTCAAAAACTTGAACGAAAACGAAGTCCCATGCATAGGTGTGGACGGGGCCTTAACACATTCCCAGCTCTCAAAATTTGGTTTGTTTACTTTTGATGTTTTCCGTTCTTTGTTGATGATGTTTTACTGGCAGGATCTACAATAGGAATGCCACGTCATGCATTTGAACATTTTCTGACCAGAGATTGTACTCCGTATGTGCGAGGAGTTTCCCCCGAGAAAGTAAATTCACACAGCCTCTTGTCACGTTGTTTACATCCGGTATTGCGCTAAGAAGCGTCATATCATTGCGAAACGAAGATGAGAAATTCTCCTTTGATGAAATTTGAAATGTTTAAAACTTGGATGAATTAATGTGAAATTACTTCGTCAAACACGAGTGCAAGATGTACTTCAAATTATCCTCTGCAATTTATTTCTTCGGTTATGCCCTTTCCGTCCTTTTCCGGAACACGTCTCGACAAAAAATTTGATACACATGGTACTTAACATCCTTACACGTTGAAAGAGTGATATTGTGATTCACAAAGAGATAGAGACGGTCATAGGTCGAGTTTACGCATTGGATGTTTTATCGCTGACCCCTAGAACAATGTCTGAATTCTACGTTTTTTTGGAGCTGGAGGGAAGAGATAAGCGAAGAGATTGTTCGCTGTCTTTCTGGTGAACCGGACCTTTTCACAGTGTTCTACGCAGCGTTTTATTCAATACCGGTTTCTTTCCTATCTGGTTATCTGCCAGAGCTGATCAACATGTAGCCACAAAAATTGCAAAGTCATTTAGGGTGCTACAAATATGAAATCGATATATTTCCGCCACGTAGAATCCGCAGGAAACATAATTATTTAGCCGTCTCCGGCAAACCTCGCAAAATATGTTAAATTTAATACTTTCAATTTAAATTGTTGTCTAGCATAAAATCTAGACAATAAAACTCTGTTTCTCGTGATCTCCCGTCTCACAAATGACGAATTGCATATACGCCAAACTTTCAATTGCAAAAGAAACAAATATTGCTCAACAAAAAGCAACCCATTGAAAAGCGTTTCTGTTTTCACTCGGAAACTGGCTGACAGTTTAATCTAGTGTTGTCACGTGGTATCTGTTAAGAAATTTAAATACGAAAGGTCGATCGTTGAATCATAGCATTTTCCCGGGACTGAAGACGCGATCCGCGTTACAGTTCATCAAGCAACCGGCGGGAAGCGTTGTGTTTCGGTAGCTGAAGGACAAAAGACACCAAAATGGGAGGTCTGAAGTTTTTGATTTGCAACCAGAAGGACAAAAAACCACTGAATCCCAAAGAGCGGACACCACTTCGCCAACGGATTTCATACTGCACCGGCCACATCTTCAATGATTTGTGCTCCGCCGTTTGGTTCACCTATTTCATCGTTTACTTCAACAAAGTAGTCGGCCTTTCTACTACAGAAACAGGGCTTCTTTTCCTCATCGCACAAGGAGCCGATGCCGTTCTTACGCCTTTCATGGGCATCGGCTGCGACCGGCTTGTCATCAAACGTCTCGCTCGTTACGGCAAGAGAAAAACCTGGCATTTGTTTGGCACAATTTTTGTAGCGATCGCATGGCCATTTATCTTCAGCCCTTGCTTGGCGTGTTCAGATGAGAGTCCCAGTTGGTTACCGCTGGCGTACTATTCTGCTACTGTTGTTATCTTCCATGTTGGTTGGGCCGGTGTACAGATCGCGCATTTGTCACTCATCCCAGAGATTGCCAAACGACCTGGTGAAATTGTGGAATTGAACGCTGTAAGGTAAGTAGGCCCAATCAGATTAATGGTTGTTGATTATTAATTAGATTTTGGAGTTTTTTTTCTTAATCTTGGAATTACTCACGCATGCCCTAAAACAAGTTGAATCACACAAGAAAACTAAATATTGTTTTTGTTTTTCCCAACCGGCAGAAGAGTCTTCCGAGTCTTATAAAATAACTTCCTTGAAAATATTTTAAATTAGTTTTAATTATTGCTTTTTCGGCATTCCAGCGCCAAAGTCTCTTTACGTGTTACTGGAGCGCTTTCAGACATGCATCAAATCAGGACTTATAGAAATAAAATACATTATAACTGAAAATGTATATTTTTAAAACTTAATTGCCTTTCTCCCAAAGGTTGCATCGTAAAGGTTAAACAATCTTTGTTGAAGTAGTGACCACTTATAAACTGTCTTAAAGTTTTGTTTATAAACAAACAGTAATTGAAAATGCCTAGCTTAAAATAAATAGTTTGGCAAGAAATGATTGTCTACCGCGGTACCGGAATGAATTAAATTTTCGATCTACATTGTGGTTATGAACGGAAGGGATTTTAGAAAGTCGTTTCTGTTTTATAGAAGCAAAATGATAGAACAGGGCGGTCACCGTTTTTAAATGTTATTTAAACCCCCCACTTGGGACATAAAAGCTTGAAGTTTGCAAGAAAGCGCATGCTAAAAGCTGGTTTCAACAATCAGGCTTGGACTAAATTTACAATATATAAATGTTGATTGAGCATAGTATAGTAAGCATTGAGATTATTTCAAAGACTTCTAATTTCGTCTCTTATCATTTTTTTTTTTTTTTTTTTCAGATCTGGTCTAACGTTTGTTTGCGGTATTTTCATCTATGTGGTCACGTGGATTTTGCTCGGGCAAGCGAGCGAGGAAGGCATCAGTCACAGCCTGTGGAAAGAATTCACGGTACAAAGTTTATTCAAAATTCAATAATCATAAATGTATAGCCATTTACTCTTTAGAAGAAGTCATAACTATTTATTAGATGGAAGAAAAAGAGCATTGGGCACACTTAAACCACGTTTAGTTATCCTCAAGTAAAGAATGAAAATGTGCGTTTTGTGGACCTAGTTAACCTGGATAGCAGGCGTAAACAAAATGGGGAGGGGGGGGGGGGGGGGAGGGAGGACGGGGATGAAAAGAGCGGGGCTCCGTTTACGCCTTCAACGCAGGTTAGGGCCTACTTGAAACTCGCAACATGTATAAAGTACTCCGAAAAAGCCAGGAGAAATGTCAGAAAAGTGTCTCAAACTTTCAAAAGTTTGTCTTTCTGCTAGCTGCAGTGATGTCAACAGTGTTTTGTGTTTGTTGTTTTCAGCAACTCAGCCTGATCGTTGTAGGAACAGGGTTTCTATTTTCGTTCGTGTTTCACTGGGGCACTGTTGAACCTGCGTCTTCAGCAGGGACCCGCAGAGAGGAGCAGGAACAAGGTAAGCTAGTAAAAATTAAAAATAAATCAATATAAAAGAAGCTTTACTTCTGATATTTAATTTCCTCGGTAAGAATTTTGGTCTGGCTACGTGTGGCGTGTAAAGTAGTTCGTTTTTTTATACTTTGATAACTTCCATATTTTATGTGCTCTGGCCCTTGGGCATTTTCAACGAATTTTGAATTTTTTAATCTGCCCAAATTTTATTGATAATTACTACGAAAGTTTTCGTTCTCTTGACAAGCAAGCAGATGAGGTCGCAAACTGTTAGCTCATAATTTGTCCCTAATCAATCAGCTCTTCTTCACACGACTGGTGATTTTTATGTTTTTCTTTTCACTGTTTCCGTATTTCCATTTTTCATTTTATTTATTTATTCCATTCTAAAATTACAAAGATAAATATAAAGTAAACAAGTAAGAGGAGAAATGGAAAAGGGAAAAAATATAGCAAGCTAATTAGATGCCCTTGTTTAATTGACAATAATAATTAGGGTAAAAAAGTTAACTTAACATAGGAGAGGAAGAGGTATGATCTACCAAGCAATCAGTTGTGGTGCTCCCAGATCTAAAGCCATATTGATTAGATACTAAGATATTCTCAGTCATAAAATAAAATTTTAGTTGATTAAGAATGCACTTCTCAAAAATTTTACTTAACGCAGAAAGGACTGATATGGGCCGGTAGTTATTGCACGAGGAACGAGAGCCTTGTTTGAAAATCGGGATAACCTTGGCAATTTTTAAACTATTTGGAAATATACCTTGTTCAAGTGTTTCCGTATGCCTATCGTTAGTCCTTTTTTCCATCTCTTTACTGGGCTAGTCTCTCGTCCTTGAGCCAGCTACATCAGAATTAATTTAAAATTTATTTTTCTTTCCCAGAATCAGTGGACGAGCAGTCTTCTGAACAAAGTCTCTGTGTTGACATAGTGGAGAGAGAAGCAGTGCCACACAAACCCAAAACATGGCGACAGTGGTTCAAAGATCCTCGTTTTTACGCGGTAAAATGAAGTTTCTGCTCTGCTATTTTGCGCTTTTGTCGTCTTTGAATTGTTTTCATTTTATTTATTTATATATTCTGATAAGAAAACATTTCGATTGATTACGAGCGAGATGAAAACTTTTGCACGAATTGAGTCCGCCTATGTATTTAGTTTGATTTTTCTTTCACGAATGAAAAGCATTCGTGGAGTAATCAGTCCAGTTTATGCATTATTTATTTGTTTATTTATTTATTTGTTCACTTTTTTCTTTCAGATGGGTGTTGTTTACACGTGTACACGTATTACAGTAAATGTTTCCCAATCGTATTTTCCATTTTATCTGACGGAGACGCTTCATTTTCAGAAGGTGAGATGAACAGAACATTCCAACTTCTTTTTTTCAGTTTGAATCTGTAGACTCAGGAAATATGACTGAACCAGGGAAGTACTTTACCGTTTGAGTCACAAAGACCGCAAATACCGCCATATGTTTGAGATGGCTTAGCTTTTATTGAACGAAAATTCATATGTAATAATTGTAAATGATAACAGAAGAATTCGCTAGCTTACCTACTGCTAAATACGTTTTTCCACCACAAATGTAGAAATGATATTACTGCATTTTCATCCGTTTTCGTAGCATATGCTCAACGATTAAAAAAACTCGTCAAACTTGATTTCCCATCTCTAGTCTCAGTTTTTAACACAACCCTTTCTAATTAATACTTTCTATGTTGTCTTTATCCTGGTCACAGGAGGCCATTGCATATTTCCCCCTAGTCATACTGATCAGCGGTGCTTTTGCAAGTGTCATTGTCAAGAAAATCAGCAAGAGCCTGGGTACCAAGGTAAAGTCACTCGCACCCTCGTTTAATGCAGACGCTTTCTGTGGACATACATAAAGCTTGGGTCTTATAAGCTTCAATACACGAAATCCGGGAATACTGAGAAAAAAAACATTCTTGTTCTGTGTCGAAACTGGTAGGGAGCAGGGATGGCACAGTGTTGAGAGCGCTCGCCTCTCAGTAATGTGGCCCGGGTTCGATTCTGGCCCGGTGCCATATATATGTGGGTTGAGTTTGTTGTTGTTTCTCGCCTTACTCCGAGGGTTTTCTCCGGGTTCTCCGGTTTTCCTCCCTCCACAAAAACTAACATCTCCAAATTCCAATTCGACTAGGAGAGAGCGTCCGCATGAAAACCAGCTTGGGCTGATATGGCTTCCTCTCTAAATACTGTAATTTAGTAGGCTTTTCATTTTGTTCTCCCTGTGCTAAGGAGAAGCTAGTTATTGAGCTAAGTGCTAAATATCTATCTCTTTATTATGTTTTCAGTGGACCTTTTGTATAGCCTGCATAGTTGTCCTTGGTGCATGCGCGTGGTTCTATGTTCAGACTGTTTCTGGTCGTAATGGTGTGTACGCGGCCGCGTTCATTATGGGCTGCGGTAATTCTGTCATGCTCGTGACTGTGTTGTCCATGACCGCTGACATGATTGGAATCGACAAGGTAAGACAAACAATGACAATACACTTGGTGCATTGCAGTGAATAAGTATAATGCCTGTGTTTCCCTTTGAAATCTGAAGGAGAAGGTTCTCCTGTTAACACAACGTTTATGTTTCATTGCAACCAAACAAGAGCTAGAATCCCGCATTTGGAAGCTAATCGGGAAACATCTAGCCTGCTAGTGTCGTCAGTATAAGCAATTTACGTACCCTACCCACCTACCCACCCACCCACTCAGTCCCTTAACTTATTATCTCGTGAGTCAGCTCAAGAATTAGATAAAAACTAATCCACGTAACTGCGATCGCGTTTCACGGTGTCTGTACTCTTGTCATTGCGCTCATGTTTTCCTAGCTCAACTGACAATGCCAACAAACAATGTGAAGCCTGCCCTTTGAAAACTTCGATTAACTTTAATTTGAAGCTTTGTACTTGTCAACGTATATAGTTCATCTTCGTTCACTGAATAATAAGACGAGCTATACAGAAAAAAAAACCCTGAGTTTTCTCTGACCTCATTTTAAAGGCCTCTGGAGGTTTCGTTTACTCTGCCATGGGTTTCTTGGATAAAGGATTCGTCGGAGTGGTTGTCCTTATCATACAAACGTTCTACCCCGATAGCCCTGAAGGGTATGTATTATCCTGGATGTCGTGTTCGTTGATTAGCTACCACCGTGACATTCACTTTAATTTTCTTTAATTTCTTACGCCCCGTTCACACTACGCCGGAGAAATTTGAAAACGCAGCTTTATTATTACGGTTAAGCCTACCGTTCACACTAATCCGTCACGAAAACGGAGCTTTTCAAAAACTTTTTCCAGCTGGGGGAATTTGAAAACGCTGGCTTTGCGTTTTAGTATGGACCGAAAACATTTTGAAAACGGAACTCTTTGAAAACGATGGCATCGCGATAATGATGTAATTATTATCCTGGCCGAGTTTCCCGGCTCTCAAGCAAAAATCCAAAATGACCGGTGATTGTTACGTTTTCAGATTTCTCCGGTGTAGTGTGGACGGAAAACATTTGATGCGTTTTCAGAGTGAACACACTGTTTTCAAATTTCTCCGCGTAACGTGCACGGGGCCTGTTTTTTTGACCGTGAGTTTCTACTCGAAACACTTAAAAAATGACATTTTTGGTGCTTCCAAAATATGGCGATTGTGACAGTGAAGTTGTAAAGAAAGTGTCACGATTGTGACTGCCCTTGAGCGAATGTCCGGTGAGAAGGTGCAGAGAGGAGAAAATAAAACTGCAGCTACAGAGTAGAGTTGGCACCACTATACAATTGAATATCTACATCTTTCATCTTTTGAACGATTGTTAGGCTTACATGAAGATATCATAAGACAAAATATCAGGATATCAGCATGCACTTTCAAAGTCAATGAAAAAAGCGTTTTGTGGACACGAAATGGTAACACAAATTATTTCCCATTTGACCATATATTTTCGTCATTTTTTTCAGAGTGATATGCGAAGAGTGTAACAGTTATGTACGTCTCGTATTTACCTTGGCACCTGGGATATCAGCTGTTATAGCCTTGGTGATCGTTGGACTTTGTTTCAAGTCAAAGCTTTTATTATCTTGTCGGCCGAGAAGTAAGTTTCTTGTTATATGTACACACATTTAGTTTGATTAATGCGAAGCTGTGTTCAGACTTGGTTCCCGAGCACTGGTGCCTGGGCAGTGGCACAAAACATAGTACTGCGTTCAGACACTGGGCGGGTACGGGCACCGTTCCGGAACTCTGGTGTGAATTGGTGACTTCACATTAGTGCCCACTGGAGCGAGAATCTTTTTCGGGCACCAAGTGTGATCATAGCCAAAGATCAGATCTATGAAGATATGTAAAAATCAAGAAAATATTCCGTAACTAGTTGATCATTATCTTTTTCTTGAAACCTATCTCCTTAAAACTTTATTTATATCGCAGAGACAATTTAGATATTGATGTTTCAAAAACCCAAAGAAGTTAAGTCTGTAAAAGATTTTTGTAAAATTTCAGTTTAAAGTCCATTGGGTTTGCCTCTTTGTGTGCCAGGAAAATTGATAGGAAATTGGATTCCTAGATATAGGAATTCCAATATTTTAAAAAAGCTGGGTCTTTTTTTTTCGACGAGACTTACTTCTCTAGCTTTGTCACCAAATCGAGAAGAGATCAATCAAACTTACTTCCAACCTGATATCTAATATTTTTTCTTCCAGTTGAAAAGATTGATCAGAGTACACAAACGACAATGGAGAGTATAGATGATCTGTTCAAGAAGATTGCTGATCTGCCCAGTTCAAATGTGTAAATGAAAAGATCAGAAGCCATTAGAGACAAGACCACGCCCGCGAGTCTCTAGTCCTGCTTTGCGGTCTCCACAATGAGCATGCTTCAGGAAGACTCCAGAAATCTATCATTCTCGTCCCCATTGCTACTCGTTTTAAAATGTTGTTACGAGTAGCTCCCTTTGTTTCGCCGACCACGTGACCAAAAGAAACGGAGGCACTGGGGACGAGACTGGAAATCTATTAAAGTTGTCTAGGGAACGCGGGCTCAGGACCAGAGATTGTTTAATTGGGAGTTGAGCTGCGACAAGAAAATATATACCGTCTTTAGATCCGTTATTAAATGCCTGCCTGTTAGTCAAAGAGGATAGGAATATTAGAATAATAGTTATAAAAAAAGAAACATAAATCTGACAGATGACAATTGTTGCCACTCAGAGAGAAAGACAATAATCTTCGCTTTATTAGTAACTTTTGATCTGAAATTTCAGAAGCAAAATGCTTAGCTGGCTGCAATTTAATTTATTCATTTAATGTAACTTATTTATATTTTATGGTTCGATGAATTATTATGTACTGTATAAATTAACACTTATAGGTTTCCAATTATGTTGTTATAAAAAAATAGTGACAACTCTTTTATAATATATTTTTCAAAAGCGAAAAGTCATCAGTAATGGAGGAGACAACAAAAGAAATTTAATTTAAAAAGAAAACACTAGCTGTAAAAATTATCCCCAATCGCTACTTTCGGAAGGTCAGAATTTTTTAGCAGGAGGGCGGGAGTTGCTCTTTTGGCAGAGTACCTAAAGCGTGTACCATATGTGAGACGATTTACCTGAACTGAAAAGGAGAAATGTAATGTAAATTTGTATTAAACCAGAAAAAAGTCTTATAAGCTTTCTTGTTTGAAGTCTAAGATACGAAAGCCATCAAATCAGTTTGGTACCTGCAGCTTCTTGTATCTGTTGACTGTTGTTTCCAATGTTGCTAAGTAACGAGACAAGTAAAAGTTGCGTCTGACGAAAGGGACCGGTTTGTTACTTTTAGAAGTTCACCCGTTCGAAACCATTACCGTATGATTTTTTTCACGATTGAAATTTTATTGCTACTCCGATTCCTCTTGGAGGTGACCTTGGGCGGTAGCGAGGTTCGGTATTTTAATTTACGGTTAACTCGTCTTTGAAAGCTTTGCCTTGCATGGGGTATCTGGCGCTCTCCTTCCCAGTTTCTTTAGGCCAAATTATTTACTGATCCTGGAAACCTCTCCTTGAATCCCTGGTGTATCCGCGAATTGTACTAATATCTACACTTCTTTTTTATAAGAATGTTTTAAGAGAATATCGAGGTTGAAATTTGCGAAATTTTAAGAAAATTTCAACAAAAAACCCGAGGCTGGGATTTTGAAAAGAATGTATTTTTTTGTGTTAAAAATTTGTAAATACAATACAATTATATGTTTTTAACTAAGCCGTATAAAATTCTTCCCTTCCCTAAATGGCAAAACTGGCCAAAAAGCATAAAAAATAACATTAGCCGTATGTTTGATGCCAATGGCATTTCTGCAAGAAGTCATGTGCGTGATATCATGCTAGGATGCCTGCAGATACTTCAACACCATCCAGACACCGAATACATTCGAAAACAGAAATGTTACACGTTTTAATCTAAAAGGGATCACAAGAATATTTTCAGCCTAAAATGGGCAGAAAAATAAGAATATGCAACCTCGGCTGGGAAAAAACAATATTCTTTTAATACATAAAAAGAGAAAGAGTGTACGTGAGGCTGCCGATCTGACTCCGGATTTTAACTTAGACCTGCCTGAACATATTGGAGAAAACGTTACTAGATCAAAATAAGTCAGACTGATCGTGGAACTCGTTGACAGAATAGAGGTTGCAGAAAATTAATCAATAAACACGGGATATGGCTAGACTCCTCTAGAATTGAAAATCACGTTTTCAGACCATCACAGACATAATTTTCTTCCGTTCCCCTTTCACTACTTGCGATGTTTTGGTGAGGTTCT
Source organism: Orbicella faveolata (assembly GCF_042242905.1). NCBI lineage: Eukaryota > Metazoa > Cnidaria > Anthozoa > Scleractinia > Merulinidae > Orbicella > Orbicella faveolata. The sequence goes on along the minus strand of NW_028301564.1, from coordinate 4,021,587 downwards.
GTGGGGCTCATTTCAGACATTTCCCCTAGTTTCAGCGGTGCTTGGAAGGTCGATACCCTATAGCCTGTACATGCGCTGCGGCACGAGCAAAGTGAAGCTGTGAACTTCACCACTTCACCTTTGCTCGAGCCGTAACACATGAGCCTTTACCTCTGCCCGGGTTGGTTGGGGGGTAGGGGGGGGGGGTGGTAAATAGGTATGTGCAGTCCCAAAGGGTATTTCGGCTTCGCCCACAAGAGATCTGGGAACGAGATTAGGTTTGAGAGCTGTTTTGGTCTGAAAAAGGGCATAGATTTGACTATACTTGTCTGAAATGGGGTATGGTGTTCACTCTGGCTGCATGGCATTGGGTATCCTGTTTACAAGGAGCTAATTTTTTCCGCATTGCATTGGCAAATTTGTAGCCCTTTCCTGGAAACATGGATCCGGGCTTTGTACGCATATCTACGTGAGGCTGACCATATGACTCCGGATTTTAACTTAGACCTGCCTGAACACATTGCATAAAACGTTACTAGATCAAATGAAGTTAGAATGATGCGTGAAACGGCGTTGCTAGAAGAACTGAGGCTGCAGAAAATTAATTAATAAACACCGGAGATAGCTAGAATTGAGTCTGTTGCTGACATATCAATATTCTTCTGTTCCCAGTGCCCAAAAATTTTGGTAAGGTTCTGTGGGGCCCTTCTCAAAATTTCAGACTTAGCCTCTACTCCCTTTCAGACGTGATCTAAAATTCGACACCCTATATTAAGCCTCACACACTGCGTCACGAGCAAAGGGGAGTTGCGAGAGACGTGTCGGCGAGAGAGCGCGAACCTTCGCCTTGACTCGTGCAGCAAAGCATGAGACGGGGGGTACTCTCTTATATGAGTTATGTAGGTCTGTGCTGCCCAAAAGGGTGTGGTTTTTGAGCTTTTTTCGTCTGATTTGACCATTCTGGTTTGAAATAGGGTACGTTTTTCACTCTGGCTGGGCATAAGGTATCTTGATAACAAGGAAATAATTTTTTACCGCTTCAACATTGGCAAATTTGTAGCCCTTCTCAAACGTTTACGCAGATGGAAGCCATTTCTGGTTAGCTGCGTTAATTTGTTGGAGCCTTGCATTATAATTTGATATGTCAGAAATGGGTTGTCGATTTTTAGCCTCGGTCCTGAAATAGGGTATGGAAAATCACAGATTTTGTTTCTGAAATAGAGAAATTGCTTTGGGTTCGCGTAAACTGTCTAAAAGGCCTTCAAATGTCCGATGTTAAAACTAGAAAAAACCATACTCAATTTTCAGACCATCGACAACGCGACGGAGTCACACATACCACCGGTTATTATAGGGCGTAATCCCCTCCCGGGGGAGGGACGTGAGGGCCGTTTTGACCTCACGTGGCGCTACACGTGAAATTTCCAAGGTCAACAAGCTCCATAAATGTTACGTTCCTATTTGCCTCTAGATGTGAGTTTCTAATCTTTCCATAATTCTGTTATCACAAACCATCATTTTACACAAAATTTCATGAGTGAATAATCAGGTAAACAATTATTGACTGGTTCTTGCATGCCTCCAATATTAAAATTCTGCTCGCTGTCACTCGGCGGATCGGATCATACCAGCTTAGTAACTTCACGTGATCACATTTTCCGTTTGCTTTCATTTATCAACCACATTGATAAACCTTTCATAATCCCGTCAGATCAGCCGATTTGAAATAATATTTTTGCTAACAAAGACCGAATCGTCCCAGCGAATCATCTTTCCTCTAGGGTTTGACCTTTAGCGCGTGACTTGTCAAATTTAAATTCCGCAAATGGCAAGTTTACTCTAATAGCGAAAATTCTACATAGAAATCGCGGCTTGACAAATATTTTAGCGTTCGGTAACACGTCTAACCTCTGAAATAACGTATTTATACCACTTTTAATCGATCTTTAAAACTGCATGTTGTTTCAACTCGATGGAATACTTTCGAGTGCGTTCCCGTGTCCTCTCTCCTGAGCGCTCGTTACCCGAACAGCGGGTCGCAATCGAAAGTGGTGGTGCGGCAACTATTTTTAAACGTATATTCCTCTATTTGAAAATGTTGGATGAAGATCCCAAAAGAGCGAACTTGAAGTTGTAAACAAAGTTAGCAATGAACAAAATGCGCTTTTCACCATTGTTCGTGGATCGAATTCAGTTGAAGGCAAATTATAAAAGCTAAATTTTCTTTGTTTATGAAATGTACATAAACAGCCGAAAAGCCACGCAACTAAAAAATAAATAGAACACGTTTTTTACATCGGAAAGGAATCGTACTGGAATCTCTGCTCGCTACGGACGAAGCTATGGAAAATTTCACCGAAAATTGCTGCCTTTCTTCCGTCGCGTTTCCTGCCTGCACTAATTGTCATGCAAAATTACTCAGTGAAATAAACCTTCAGATGTTGATTTCATCGCTTTCCTCAGGGGCGATTAAAACAGTGAATGATGCAAAGCGCATGATTGGCTGATTTTTTTTCCCTACACTTCTTTGACAGCTGTCAATATAACGTCGTGAAAACAATGGATTATGATGAACGCTTCCAAATATAGCAAACAATTCAAAGGGCTTTCCTTGCCGAAAGTATTATGTCACTTCGCTCAAGTTCTTTTCCAACATCCTTGAAAGCGAGTAGCATAGCTCCCACCAGTTTTGCTTGAATCTTCTTCATTTAGAGAGGAGCAGGGAAGACTCAAAATGGTGTGGATATGCGGACGTAATAAACCTAAAGAACAGCTTGTTCATAAGGAAGAAAGAACTTCAGTGAAACAAAAAATCTGCTATGGAGTGGGACATGTATTTAACGATCTTTGCATTCAAGCTTGGTTCACCTATCTCATCATATTCTTCAACAAGATAGTCAAAATTTCCGCCACAGGTACCGGTTACATTTTTCTTTCGTCGCAAATCGCGGACGCGATATCCACGCCGTTCATAGGCTACGGTTGCGACAAATCTCTCTCCAAGAAAATTAGCAAGAAATACGGCAACAGGAAGATATGGCATTTATTCGGCAGCGTTGGAATCGCGCTGATTTGGCCCTTCGTGTTTAGCCCGTGTTTGGTTTGCAAAGAAGATAGCCCTGACTGGGTGCCGGTCGCTTATTATGGAGTATTCGCAGCCTTGTTCAGCGTTTGTTGGCCTATGGTGGAAATCAGCCATTTGTCTCTTATGCCGCACGTCGCTAAACGTTCAAAAGATGCCGTGGAACTGAGCGCAATAAGGTGAGTTGGAAATTTTTTTTATAAAATTCTGCTTGCAAATCGACAGGAAATGGAATTTTCCGAGATGATCACCGTTGGCGGTGTGATGTAAGCCGTTGGCTTTGTTCCAAGCTTGGTTTAAAATCTCGCTTCGCTACCGCTACTGAAAAAATATTTTATCAAGTTGCATTCATGTCAAAACAACAACATTGACTCCGATCCCCTTGGTGAAATTTCTTTGCATAAGCTTCGAATAATCATGTGGACTTTTGAATCGCCGCTGGTTTCAGGGAAAATTTTTTTTGGTATTGCATCATTTATTTGACAAACTGGGTTTTCCTTCGGCCCGGCACGGAAGGCGACCGGAACGCGAAAAAAATTACTGTCATGTGACCAACGTGTCTTGTGACTTCAGATTAATTTAGCATTTGAATCGCAAGAGCAGATCTTTTGTTCAGCGCTATTAATAACAAGATACGCTTCACTGAAGCCCTTGTTCACAAAATCATGCAAAACACATGATATTGTCTTGTACAAACCATTATGTACGCAATGTCAAAATAAAGTTGTTTTCGAGAAAATGCGAACCTTGAACTTTAAGCCGATATTTGCTTGTCGATGCGAAACTGATAAACAATGCTTGCTTTATTGCACAGCTAATAGCAACCTAATTGCGGTTTCGAATGAGCAGGCCATGGAGAAATATTAAAAGCTAAATCGAAATTGTTAATAAAAAAACCGTTTAAATTGCTGTCCCTATGAAATTATCTCTTAGGGTCCGGATATGAATGTGATAGGCACAATACGTAGAAGCTTTATTTTATTCTCATAAAATTCATTTTAAACAAATAGGTTGTTTACCACTCGAGTAATGCCGGTTGAATACAGCATAGACAAAAAATATGCCCTTTGGGAAGGACGATATCTCGTTAAAGTGCAGATTCCTTGCATTTGAATATTAAAGCTGTTTCTGATCTAGCGCCCTCTCATTTCCTCCGTTAAAGCCATCACTTTCAGAGCAGTTTGACCATTTTCTTTCGATCGAGTGAAAACCTTTTCGATGGATTCATTGGGAAACCGTAGCATTCAATGGCTTAACCTTGGCTATATTTCGTGCTGTGCCGGAGTATTACAACGCGTTTAATTAGTTGCCATAAAAAAAATTAATCACCTTGGCCTTGAAGGTTTAGGTCAATTTCTTTGTTGCCTCAGCTAATTGGGCCGGCAAACGGTTTCAATTTTGAAAGGGAAGCTTCAGTCACTTACGCACGTTCTCCAACAGCGTTGAAATGAGGTTAGAACAAAATGGCAGCTCAAAGAAAGCTTGAGGTGCAACTCACTGTAGGCTTGACCCTGTTTGACCCGAACCATGAGTGTTTTTCCAGTTGTTGAAGGACCTGCTGCGGAACACCCTTAACGATGGGAAATGTTTAGTTTTCGCAGTAGAAAGCCAAGTCATGTGAATTAAATGTAGTCTCGATATGTGCCTTTATTCAAGAAGCGCTTTTGTACACGATGATGTAGTTGTTGTTCCTCTTTGGATGCCTTTAATGAGAGCTAAACTGCGAAACAAAGCGTAGTCTCATAAATTCTTTAGGAAAATGCTATTTTTTGAAACTCCAATTTCTAAAACTTGGCAATTATGACCCTGTTATTGCTATATCTTATGCAAGAAACTGTAGTCTAAAGGTTGATCCTTCATTGCGTTCGTAACATTTTTTCAACCTCACAGATCCACATGCTACACCAATTTGCAGACTGTCAGTTGAGCATCAAACGAAAAATATGCAACTTTACCGCTGAAACGTTAACAGTTCTCGACAGTATAAACATAACAGAACTTAATCTACGAGTTAGAAAGCTTTTCTGCATTTCGCACTCTTCTTTTAGAATTTAGACATTTGTACAACTCCAGAAACTCTACATAGGGGGTTTCAAGATTTTGAAATCTTATAACGTCATTTCCTGTGATCAATATGGGTGATCAAAAATAATTTCTATTTCCCTTATCGTTATCTAGTAAGAGGCAGCTGTTAAAAGATGAATTGAAGATTATTTTTCTCTTTCAGCCCTAGGTTATGCTATTAAAACTCGTGTGTCTTTAAAAAGGATTGCTTCAGTGTAAGGTGACTACTACTTACTGTGACTGGTCACATATTTTGTTCTTCTTCTTTGCGGGAAAAGTGATCAACGGAAATTGTCTTCTGGCCTTCTGAACTCACTTGTGGGACGTGTTAGCCTCTTTAAGAGTCCTTAATATTTGGGATGATCAGAAAACCTGCAATTCGTGACTTCTGCCATGATTTCTGTCAGTTCTTTTAGCCCTTCAGTTCATGACGAAAAACTCAACAAAAGTGTTTTTAGTTCAAAAGATTGGAGAAAGAAACTGAACCACTCAGTATTGTTGGAAGCTTTTTTTTTTCTCTGTTCATTCTTTATTTGCGCGAGGAAAAGTAAATGTTTGCTCTATTTCCGTGGGCTGAAAAATGTGCCGGGAATTCTCTCAGGAAATCCGCAGTCGATAGAATAACAACAACACACACACTGATATGTTTTTAAAACAAATCCGTCTATCACATCGCACTATGGGATTAGCCGACGTTTTCTTGATAGTATTTAATTTAACCAAAAAGAATCTCTTCAGTTGTCAGCTATTGAATACACCGAAAAAATCACGAGTGAACTTATGAATGTATCCAATTTTCTCAGAATAGCTTAAAGGAGATATTTTTGGACGTCAAATGATATCTGTTTTAAAACTAAACCGATACCTTTAAAATGGTGTTGGTTTATAGTCTTGTGGTTATCCTAGGGTTATGCGAATTTAATCCGACCTGCACGTTTTAAAAATCATCATTGAGAAGCATTTCTTCAATGATGACAGATGTAATTTTATCACAAATTCAGTTGTTTGTTTGCTTATTTTCTCTTCAAAACATAAAACAACCACCTAGCCCCTGTTTTCTCTACATTGAAAGCGAACACTCGAACATTTTGTCTTGGAGGTTACCCAGTGTTTTCCGCAGTTCCTGACACTGGAACCAGGCTACGCGAATTTAGTGCGGCGTAAGAGAAAAACCGTTTTCCTTTCGTCTCTTTTGTTTGCGTTTTACAAGGCGTAATGCACTGTTGTGTCAAGATGACTATTGTGCATGGGGTACACATCACAGCCTTCAATCTCTATTCAATTCGAACCCTGAACCAAAATTATCATGAGTTGCCTGTGACGCGACTTCGTAAATGTACATTTTAAATGCGTTAAAGAGTGAATTTCTCCAGTAGACGTTATCATTATATTAAACAAAGAGTCGGCTTGTCCTGTAGAAATCTTTTTTACAAGGTTTTCGCGGTAGAGTACGAAGCGGAGCCCATGGGGAAGAGACGTGTCTCTTTGTTTCAATGTAGAAGAGCTGGGGAGGGGGGGGGGGGCGGGGGGGGGGGGAGCATGTTTGTATGTTGCCAAGGGCCCGTTTATCGAAAACCCTGGAAACTTTTCCGCCCCGCAGAGCCATTTTTAGTCAATCTGTATCTACAAACAGAGAGCTGCATGCGCCTAAAACTTGTATAAAGGGAACCTTTCTTTATATTAAGGATACGTGAATAAATCAACTCTGTAATCTTATGCGCCCACTGGCGCCTCGAGAACTGAAAATGATGTAATCATAAGGTTTGAGATTTTGCCCTGGCTTTCCGGGTGTGAAAACTTTTCGAGACCTTCGAGAAACGGGCCTCAGGACTTCACTTTGTATGAAGGAAACTTTGTTACAATTACCCCACTCAATGTCACAATCTCTTCATCTCCTGATATCTTCTTTCTCAAAGCTTATCAGCCTTTTAATGGTCTGCCTCTTCCTCATTTTTATCCAGGAGAAGCCTAGGAACGACTTTGATCATAACGGACCAAACCCCCGAATTTAATTCCAAACAAAATGTAGTTTCTTTTGTTCTCCAGATCTGCACTGAAGCTGGGATGTGGAGTGTTTGTGTATGTGGTCACTTGGATTCTTCTGGGACAGAACAGCGAAGAAACTGTGGACGAATCAGCTCAAAAACAATTTACGGTAAGGAACCACAGCTTCCAAGGCGTTATGGACTAACTTATGATCGTTTTGGCCTTGATAAATTTAATAACCCAACCCAAGTTGTGCTAACTGCGATTTTGAAAAGGTCATAACATACCTAGATTACAGGGGAACAGTCTTTCACAAAGAACACTGGGGTTTTTGAGCTTACTTCAAAAATCTACTTCCAATGCTTCCAGGTTTCCGTCAGACAGCATCGACTGGAATAAAAACGTTGAATATCAGCTGAACCAAACCAGACAGAACTCAGTGTTCCGTTCCATAACTGCATTTTTCTACGTTGGTTGCATATGATCATTTGTCCTGGTTTGTTTGGTATTTGTTTCTAACTCTATATTTCACTTTTTTACTTTTTAGTATCAATCTATAATCGTAATGCTGACGGGAAGTTTCTTCGCCTTAATATTTCACTGGGGTGTAGATGAAGCGGACCACTCACCAGGTATGAACACAGGGTTACACTGCTGACCTGTACATTGTAAAACATTCATAACGAACTCCTAATTGTTTTAAGAAGCGTCCAAACTACGCCGGAGAAATGTGAAAACGCAGCTTTATTTCTACGGTCAGGCCTACCGTCCACACTAATCCGTCACGAAAACGGAGCTTTTTGAAAACGCTCTTCAAACCGGAGAAACTTGGAAACGCCGGCCTTGCGTTTTCGTGTGGACGGAAAACATTTTGAAAACGGAGCCCTTCGAAAACGATAGCGTTACGATAATATTGTGGTTTTAGTCAAACAAGTCCAAAATGGCCGGTGATTGTTGCGTTTTCAAATTTGCGTTTTCAATAATGTGGACGGGGCCTTAGCTCATTTAACAGTGACAGGACGCCGTGCACCAACCATCAGAACAAGAAAAACGAGTAAACTTGACGCTATGTTCTTCTTAATCGTTTTTACTTCTTTTCTTTAGAGCAAGAAAAAGAAAAACCTTCAAAAGCTCTACTCCCAGTCAGTGCTCCAGAGTGTAAAGACCTAGAGAAGCAAGCTCTTGAAATCGAACTTCAGAGACAAGAAAACCAGGAACAACAGAACGACAGTAAAATGACGTGGAAACAATGGTTTAAAAATCCTGACTTTTATAAGGTAAAATACAATTCTTATACATAGTTGTCACCAAAAAGGGTGTTCGACATTGATTTTCACAGCCTTTGTTCTTTAATTGACGAACTTGCTGGTACGATTATCCCTTTCAATCAATCAATCAATCAATCAATCAATCAATCAATCAATCAATCAATCAGTCAGTCAGTCAGTCAATCAATCAATCAATCAATCAATCAGTCAATCAATCAGTCAATCAATCAATCAATCAATCAGTCTTTATTTACAGAGGGTAAAACACATAATAGTAGTTGTACAACTTATAAACTTGTGGCCCTTCCTTTATTGGAAGGGTCCGGTTATGTCAAGTCTCAGATGTTGTCTTTATGTGTGGACCGTGCCTCCGTGTTCCTTCATGGGAGGTACAACCTCAGTAGGGGCTACGAATTCTGGGCCTGGTCCCTTTATCGAAGGGTCTCTTTGCTGTCGTCGTGACCATGGCTCAGTGTCGCGTTATGTGAGTTATCATTAAGTTGGAGTTCTACAAATAACTGATGAAGTGCATCTTCTCTTTCTATTCCAGATTGTTTTGATATACATGACGACGCAAAATGTAGTTAATCTGAACCAGTCATATTTTCCAATGTACTTAACAGATACACTCCATTTTGAAAAGGTGAGTATTTTCTTTCGTTTCTTAGTGTTCATTTTCCTCGTGTGTGTGTTGTTTCAGTGAGAGATCTAACCTCCTTTTTTGTTTTGTTTTGTTTTGTGTTTTTTGTCTTCTTTAACAGGAAGCTATTGCTTACTTCCCCTTAATGATTCTAATCAGTGGAATTCTTACAAGCACGATTATAAAACGACTGAACAGATACTTCTCCAACAGGGTAGGTTGAAATATCTGGCAATGCTATACATGTAAGCTTTGACTTCAAAAAGCAGATTCTCGCTACTGTTCTCCATAAATTCGTTATAGTACTGGATGGGAGAATTTACATATTTATACCACTCTTCACTTGTATGAGGAAATACAAGTGACTCAGTAGTGGGAAATCGTTGCATGAGTAGAATATAGAAGACTACTTCATCTAAAACACTAGGATCATTCTAGAACTAGATTTTTAAACTGGTTAAGCCTAGACTGTTCTCGCAAAACTATGCGTCCTAAACTACGAGTAGTCCCTCTTTCGCTTATTCCTTCGAACTTGACCGTAAATGAACCTTGAGTAAAAAATGGCCGCGCGAAATCCCGGGACCAAGAAGCGCGCGCTTCTAGCCCCCAGGATTTTGTACGACCATTTTTTCCCGCGGTTTTGTTTTGCGTCAATCACGACGGACTAAGCAACAGAGGGATTACTCGTGGTCTACATGTGTCCAGACAATCCCAGCGAGCTACCTAACGTTTAAGTTGTACTCTTGTTTACGGCTGCCCTTGTATTTTGTTTCAGGTGCTGTTTTGTGCCGGTGCGGTGATTGTTATCGGTTGTGCCACGTGGTTTTATTTCACCCCCCAGTCACAAAGAGATATGATCTACGCGCCAACAATCATCATGGGCGCGGGAAACTCCATGATGTTAGTGACGTCACTGGCCATGGTGGCGGAAATAATCGGTGATGACAAAGTAGGTTTGCCATCCCAAAATATAATTATCATGAATATATATATCCGTCAGTTGAGGATCTCTGTGTTCCCATCTCGCGAGAGCTTGACAAGATATCATTTATCACTATTGATCATTTATCACCATACTATTTTTTTAAGCAATTACAGAAACATTTAAAAATGCAAAAAGCGACTCTTTTGTAACAGCCCTTGTCTTCTATAAACTCGGGCGTTAAGAATGTTCAAACTCTCTTAGTTGCGTGAAAACAGGAAAAACGTACATTGATTTGGTTTAATATTCAATGAGTATCATTAAGTCAATTTTTGTTTTCCTTAAGAAGTATTCTTAACATTCATATATTCCTTTTCTTCTGCAGAAATCTAGTGGTTTTGTGTACGGTGTTTGTGCTTTGATGGACAAAACGTCCCTTGGGTTTATAGTGTTAGGACTGCAAGAAAATTATCCCGAAACAAAAGGGTGAGTTGATTTCATTACTGTTGCCTGTTCAGTTTACCGGCCTCAATGGATGAGGTTTCTTTTTCCATGTTTCTAAAGACCATAGGTCTCCAGAGACAGTCTCTTGCGTTGACTGAAAGGGACTGGTTTACAGAATTGGGGAAAACTAAGTCAAACGGATTGAATTCCTGTTAACTTGAAAAACCGACTTTTTTCAAGTTTGTTTCAAATTCTATGAAAGTGTCATTGCTCAGCTTTCATCCCTTGATGTTTATATGACCGTTATTTTGCCCAATTCAAGACTGTTGGTCTGTTACTTTGAAGTTTAGAGCTCATAATTAACGAAACTAAACCAAATAACCCGAAATACCTTGACTTAAATTTTGTATCTTGACTGTTCAGTTGATACTGTTCGAGAGTTTTCTACCGTTACTGATCCCATACATTACACTGGAATTTTTTTCAGACCCTGTGGCGAACCTTGTGCCCAGTACCTCAGAGGCGCATTCTCGGTATTTCCTGGTATCGAGGCTCTGGTCGCTTTCTTGATTGTAGCCTTGTTGTATCGTCCATCTTCCAACAAAAATATGAAACGACGAATGACCAGTAAGTGTTTACGAATAGATATACTTGTGAAACTATGAAATAAGGCCAAAATACGCGCTGGAGAGTCTAGCGGGACTGTCACTCCCACTGTACATGGTTAACTTTAGATTTTTTCGGGGGGCTCCAGCGTATGTGTAATAGTTCCAAGCTCAAACTTAGCTTCACTCTTAGCCGTTATTTTGGACTGTCGCGCAACGCATAATTGAAAGAACTCTGCGTGACGATCTAAATAACGCTTGCGAACTTGGCGTGACCACTTTCCACTTTGCTCTTTTTGTTTCTAGCGACACGAGAGAAGCATCTCTTTTAAACAGATTATAATAACCTAAGTTAGCTTTTGTTACTACATTTTAACGTACTTGCCTTACCCTTTTGGGACTCACCGTATAGAGGAGGACTGGAGATAGAATTAAAGTAACACTGTGTTGACCTGAGTGTGGGAGGGTGGCCGCGTAGAGAGGGGGGAGGGTTGGCATTTGACTTTTGAGGGGAGATGGGTGATTCGGCGTAGGCATGATTTTTTTAACCCTTTCATGCACTAGGTTTTCTTTTTTAAAATCAACCACCACCACCCTATTTGTATGGGTAGAAAACGAGGGGGCGACTGCTAATACAGTGAAACCTCGATATAACGAAGGGCCAAGGGACTGGCAAAATATGTTCGCTATAACGAGGTTTTGTTATATCGAGGTTCTTTTCCTGATATTTTACTATTACTGTGGCGAAGAATATCGTGTCGTTATAAATCGAAGTTCCACTGTAGTGTCAGAGTCTCAAACCGCAAAATACTTTCTAGTTTCAGGTAAAGAGGAAGTGTACATTGACGATATCGACTTTAAAGTACTGCCTTATCTGAAATCGACAGAAGTGTAACATTGCAGTTAATACCTCTCCAGACATCCATTGCTCTTCCGGTTCACGTGATCAGAGTGTGTTGTGAATGTGATGAGTGCAAAGGGCAAAGAGCAAAGAGCAATCGCGCGATTCCGGCCTATGAACACGTGGACCTAGACATACGCCTCAAAGGCGAAGTACCAATTGAACATCTATAGCAAAAAAAATGAATTTCAATTTGGGACATTGCTGGTGTTTTACTCATAATATATAAAAACCTTTCGAATTATGTTAAAGATCATTTTTAAAATTGAAGACAGAATTATTTATACCTCACTGGAAAAGTCAAACGGCTCGTACCTTTTTTAGAAAAGAGGATTTTTGAATTGAAATTGATAATTTATATTATGGGTAGTTAGTTAATATAGTGGTCGGGTAACTTCAAAGCCCTTGTTATCGTTTTTACACAAATACATTGGTTTGGTTATGACTAGCACAAGTTAAGGTCTTAAGTTTTGAATAATCGAACACTTGCAGATAAATGCAAAACTAAAGGAGTAACACAATCATTTGCAGTGGTCAGTATTTAACTCTAGTTTTTCGAGCCCGAGCAGATGAGCCAATCAGCGTGGCGTGCCTCAGCCAATCAAATGCTATAAAAAGATGAAGATTGGTCCCAGTCCGTTCTCCTCTTGATTTTGTGGTTGTTTGGTTTCTTGCTGCCGGTTAACAACGTTGTTTTGTTTTTGTTTACAATGTCTTTGTTTGTAACTGAGTTTTAATCATTTTGGTTAATTTAACTAAAGGGGTGTGTCGCTCATGTGACATGTTCTCAGTCAGGTCGTTTATAAGAATCAAGTTACCACCTCTTGGCATCACAATCTTGCCCATTTTCAACATCCGTATTCCCCTTAAACATCTACATAGATGCTTCTCCTCTGTTGTGTCAAATACATGAAGGTTTCCCTTGATTCTGAGACTACTTTGAACGTGGCTCAATAGCTGACCCAGCCTATTTCATTTAAAGTTCTTTCATACTCAAATATTTGGTACTTAACTTTTTCAACTCTGGCATAAAAACTATTTGTATTGAAGAAAAGTGTGGTTTCATAGCGAAGGGTGTGTACCGGTAAACTTAATTAAAAGAGTTTGCTAAAATAACTTTCCTGATTGTGGTGTTTCCTTCGCATGAGATGTACCTAATAAATTATTCACTCAAATGTTACCGTCACTCGAACGTGGGAAATTGCAGGCCCTGTGTTGTGGGAGACTGGGAGAAACTCCGTGATAAATTCGAAGGTTTTGTTAAGTTGGATAATTCACTCTTCCTAGAGATTACAAGCTAACATTGCATAAACGTGTGTAAACTTGCTACCTAGGTGTATGCCTTCCTATCTATCTGCCTTCCCACCTCCCTACCTGCTGAACTTCATTACTTACTTACTTACGTACAGCTGTTTCGAAAAAGGTTGTCCGAAAGTGAAAAAGCGTACGCGGATAAGGCCTTAAAAGGTATTATTGGCAACTTTAGGCTCCGTCCACACTACGCTAGAGGAATTTGAAAACAGAGGTTTCACTCTGAAGACGCATCAGATGTTTTCCGTCCGCACTACGCCGCAGAAATTTGAAAACACAACAATCACCGCCGGCCATTTGTGTTCGAGTAAACCTCTGGCTAGGGAATATCATACATACATACAACGCAAAGCCGGCCTATTCAAATTCCTCCGGTTTGAAGAGAGTTTTCGAAAAGCTCCGTTTTCGTGTAGGATTAGTGTGGACGGTAGACCTAACCGGTAGACCTAACCGTAGAAATAAAGCTGCGTTTTCAAATTCCTCCCGCGTAGTGTGAACAGGGCCTTAGCTTATCCTTGTTTGATCGAAGCAAATCAAACACCAATTTATTACCTGCGGGAGGTTGATCGTTTTAACTCTTTTTCCTACTTTTTTCACGAGAGAGGCAGAGGGTTCCATTCTGGTATATTTCAGCTTGCGGTAACCTTACTTATTTGTCACTCCTACATCAAAACTCGATCAAGATTGGTTAATTTTTTAGTTATTATTGGCGACAACAGAACTCTTTTACCCCATTATTATAAAAGCAAACATCACAACGTTCTAGAACAAACTATCGACCCTTTATTGCCGGAGAGCTCCCTCTAAGTAATTAAAACTGACTATCAAAACAAAAAAAATAGTAAATTTAATTTGACTCGCATGCAGCGAAGACAAGTTCTTTCAACTGAAAACGATAATAATAATAAACAGGAAATTTCGAGTGGAAAATTGAGACTAGATGACCTCCCCTCATTGCAGTAGAATCTTGCTCAGTTTGGTACCAATAATAAAATTGGTACAGGTTATTTGATTCCTGACGGAATGGGGTGAGACAGACGATATTTATAAATCTTGTCGCTATCATTGGAGAGACAGAGGGAGACAAAGAATGTATCGAACGTTTGTGCGCGATAATATTTAATTTTGTTTAAGTTAAGGTTAACAAAAGATGAGTTAAAACGAATAAAGCAAACATTGAAATAACGGTGAAAAACCAAGTTAATATTTGTGATTCAACTTCGGCTTATTTTCTTTCTCACTAGTCAGCAATCTGTAAAATGCAATGATTTATTAAGCACTGTTCCCCAAGTCTACACCGAGCTTATGAGACGTTTTGCAAAGCCTCAGAAGACTGAGATTTGTTCGGCCATAAATTATAATTCTGTTGACTGCATTTCCTTGTTCACATATTCCTAACATTACACAAAGCGTTCAGTGATGACAAAACGCTTACAACTTTAAGATGGAGTATTCTAATCAACATGAAACGAAAGCAAACAAACCCGGAAAGAACGGTTCAAAATTAGCTGAAAAAATAAAAAAAATATTAAGATCGTCAAGTGCAAACTTTCGCGAAATCAGAAATAAATATTTTATACACCGCGAAAATCTCTCAGTGCGCTGATTGAAGGGTTTTTTGACCACCAACAAAGGTATCCTTCTCTGGAGGCGAAAATTATCTTCATATTTTTCTTCCAGACTACTGGGGACACTGTGAGAGTTGAATTTTTTTGCCGGTGTTTTGGGAAAAGAAAGATTGGATTTTTTATTTTTGTTGATTGCACAGCCAATACAGTGAATAAGAATCTCGCTCCGACTACGAAAAACTGTCATTCAGGTTTTTTTTTTTTGGAAGATAATGATTTACGTCAGTAAATGAAGATTGATGGTTGATATATAAGATGAGGTATTCAGCATTTACTAGTTTGGCGTATGAGAGAATTTAAATCGCAGTGTCAAGTTTACGGGAATCATTCTGTCGCTCTCCGTAATTCAATCTCCGTTTTGCCTCCGAAATTCACAACATGAAGGATGGAAAGTTCTCGTGATATTACAGCTGTGTGTAGCAACCATGGCGGAGATGACATCATTGAGGAAACAATACCAGACGCCGATGATTCACCGTCGATAAGAAACCGTATTGCCTGCAAGACAGGTCATATACTTAACAACCTAACGTCGAGCGTGTGGTACAGCTATGCCCTGCTCTATTTTCAGAATGTTGTCGGCCTGTCCGCTGTTACGGTTGGAATTATCTTCTTCATTTCTCAAATTCTCATGGCCGCGAGTTTTCTTTTGATCAGTTTTGGCCGCGACAAGCGTTTGTGGAATTCCTTCGCTGCGTATGGAAGACGAAAAGCAAGGCATATTGTTAGTTCTGCTGGTGTACTGTTCGCCTGGCCGCTTACTTTTACACCATGTTTGTTTTGCGGGGATCATAGCTCTGATACAGACTTAGGGGCATACTATTTACCATCCGTGGCTTTATTTTCGATTTGCTGGCCGCTTGCTGAAGTCAGTTATTATTCTTTGATGACAGAAATACGAGCGGAGAACGGAAAAGATACAGAAACGTCCAGGTAGGCTTACAGGGAATCTTAGGCCAAGCGCAAATGAATAATATTTCGTGTTTTCTTTTTTCTAATCACCGCAAGCGACCAACAAAACCTCGAATATTGAATGTGGTTTTTCATTGTTTTTTTCTGGTCCTAATTTAAAGTAATTGCTTTGAATGTAATGCTAAGTCTATATAATTTCTTCTTTGGTAGCTTTGTTGAAGTCTGAAGGGTTTTGTATCTCAGCTTTTCCAAGAACCTTAAAATTTATTTTAAAATGCATAAATTGGTGATTAAAAATACAATTTCCACTGACACACACAACACGGGAACTAAATACTACAAACATCCACTCAGATATTTTAATGTTCATAGACTAAGAAAATGTCAAATAACGTGGTAACGTTTTAAGGTCAGACAAAAATAAATCGTGTAGAAAAGAAATCGAGTTTGAGAGGTATTAGTAGATTTGTAATTCAGGGACAGAAACAAAAAAAAGTTCTCGAAAAAACTGCGGTTTTCATCCCAACTGAGAAAGTGAATTAGATTGTTTTCCAAGATGAAAGACAGAATATGAAGAAATGCTTTTGTTTTGTTTGTTTCTAAACGAAATATTCAATTCTATGGAAAAGAATTACCGCAGTTTATTCTTTTCATACCTTATTTTCATCTCTTTGGAAATGTATAGCTATTTATCATGATGAAAAGTTGAAAATTGTATATGCTTGCGCGCCGGGTTTAGTTTATTTTCCGCAGATGTTTCATGCACAGCCGAATCAGTCTCATTTGAGTGACTATGTGTGTTGTATTTGAAACTACTCTTAATTCCCTTAGATCTGGTCAGAGGCAAAAAAACAAAATTGAATAAACGGATAGGTGGAATTCTTCTCTCCAGCTCAACGTCGATATCCTGGGATCAACGTTGTTTGAGCTTGGTATATTAATTAGAGAGCTTACCAAACCAAAATGACAACGGAAACTAGAACGTCGCTAAACAAAAGGTTTAATGAGCAAAACAATGGCTATGCACGTGCGTTATAAATCTTTGTACATTCCTTTGCCGTCCTCTGCAAAACAACAACGTGAAATGACCAAGTTCTGCGTATTTTGGAGAATGCGAACGACGGCGGCTAATTTTTCGTATTTTCATTTGGAATTGAACGCTGGCGTTACATATTGAGCTTGAGCAAGCTCTGAGACCAAAAGGCGCACTGAACGGATCTAGAAATTCGAAGGTAAAATATAAACTCAATTTTTACTAGGAGTTGTCCTCGGGGCCGCCGTCGTTATTGCTTTTTGTCGCTTTTTTGACATCTTTATGTTGGCTTCCTAATCTGTGGCCATGGAAAAATTACCAGATCACAAAAACACCTGCGGCTGTTTGTTCTTTGATTGGCTGAAGAATTTTGCTAAGCCAACATAAAGATGTCAATACGTTTAGAGAGAATTGTGTAGCGTTGCTATCATTTTATATCTTCAGCTTGTTGACCAGGTGTTGACGTTTGTCAATATTGTTCACAGATCTATTGTTCGCGTTTGCAAGGTGTGTCTGTATATCTTGCTCTGGGCTTTACTACAGCAGAGTTCAGAAGACACAGTGAATCCAAATGTCAGCGAGCAGTTTACGGTAAGTGTTATGTGTACCAACGATTGGGCGCTTGTTTGATATCATTATTTTAACTTCAATGACACTAGCTTAGTAAACCATTAGTAACTGCCTTAGTAAAGCTTAGCCCTATTTCAAACCTGGTACTACTGCCGTGTCAGCAAACTAAATTCAAGAATTAAATTCGACTTAAGCACGGCAGTAGCACAACTTTTGAAACCACTCAGTTCGGGAGGCTGAGTTAAGTTCAGCACGGCACCTGCACCACTAGGCTTGCCGTGTCGAGCTGAATTCATGGAGTGCTGCATCAGATGCCGTTGCTTTCTAGCATTTAAAATGGTCCTCAGCAAAGCAAACTTCTTCCGATCTTCGGTGCGACTGAATTAAATTCGATTTTTGAAATTTTGTCATGCTACTGCCGGGAAAAGTTCATTTGAGTTTGTCATGGCAGTAGCACGACGTTTGACTAGGTCTTAGAAACCTACAATAACCATTCAGAACCATAGGGGAAGGCGCTGTGGCCCAATGGATAGCGTTTTGGACGTTTGATCGAGTCCTGGCTGGGTTCATTTTGTTCTGTTCTTGGGCAAGACACTTTACTCTCACAGTGCCTCTCTCCACCCAAATTTATAAATGGGTGCCGGTGAATTGAAAGCTGGGGGTAACCCCGCGATGGGCTAACATCCCATCCAGGGGGGATAGTTATACTCCTAGACACTTCATGCCACAGAAACCGGGATAAGCTCCGGCTGTAAGGGCCACTGGCCTGACGCAGGCAATTACCCAGACGAATTGAAGCGTACACACTCGGTTAGCCCCAAAAAGGGTCCTGACCTTGTTTACGTTTTTTTAGCTCTACCGATCAGTTAAAATTCAACAAATAGGCTGTGTTGCAAGTAAAATTGCCTAATACAACATTTCCTTTTCTGATGATATTATTTTTATTTCAGCGTTTTGCAGTCATTCTTCTTCCAGTTGGCTTTCTCTTCGTCTTTGCCTTTCATTTGACCGTTTTAGAACCCAGACCACAAGCTGATCTTCCCACTGAAGGAAAACAAGATGAAGGTATTCAATCGATTCCAGGTCCCTTATAAATTTACAATGAACTACTTATGTTCTGGCGCGGGGGCCTGTTCACTAGACTCTAGATCTATAGCGGTCCTGGGGTCCGTTTCTCGAAGGTCCCCAAAAGTTTTCGCACCCAGAAAACCATAGCAAAATCTCAAACCTTATGATTACAGAGCTGTTTTATTCACATATTCTTAATATGGACAGAGGTTCCTTTCAAACAAGAAGTTTCAGGCGTATACACTTCTCCGTTTTTAGATACAGATGAACGAAAAATGGCTTTACGGGTCCGGAAAGTTTCCGGGGGTTTCGAGAAACGGCCCCCTGGTCAGTCAAGCGCTGACTGGGGTCGTTGCCTTGTGTTCTTGAGCAGGACAGTTAACTCTCACAGTGCCTCTCTCCACCCATGGGTATAAATGGATGGCGGTTAACTGTCAGGGAAATTTGGCAAAATATTGTGGACAAAAAGCGATTGGCACGCAAACAGCACATCCAGGGGGATTAGCAATATTCCAAGTCGCTTAGTTCTTGTTACAGAAATATGAAAGCTCTAAACGCGTAGACTAGTTTATGCGAATGCAGATCTACCTATTCTCTCTGTCAACCTTAAGGGGAAAAGAAAATAATGCATGATGTTTTCCAGCTTTTTACATTAAATACCCCAAACTTATTTACTGCAGAGAAAACTTGTGGACGGTCGACGGCTGACGTATCTTCACCAAGTACGATAATAAATCAAGAAGTGGCAAGAATAGAGAGGCCAAAATTCACTTTGTCTGAATGGCTGAGGGAACCTTTGTTATACAAGGTCAGCTGAATTTAATTCACGTTGTAACGCGCAACCTCGTCTGATCCTGTTTTTTTTTTTTTTTCATAACTCTATATGTTTTTACTAAGCCAGAAGTTTTGTTATTTCTGGCCAACTTTGGTCACTCTATTATGGTCCTACACATCTCGCGATTGTAGAGCAGTTCAAAGTTGAGAGTTTATTGTTCCTTTACGGGAGGCGTGGTGACGAAATGATTAGCACGCTCGAGTGGTCTGGGTTTAAACTCTGGCTGGGGTAATAGGCCACTTTCGATATATTAAATTCAGCTTGATAGTGAGGCCTAGAGGACACAAACAAAAGAAATGAATAAACATGGGGAACATGGTCATTCAATTTGCTTTGTTTACATCCTCTAAGCCTCACTGCCAAGCTGAATTTTAATATATCGAAAACAGTCTTTTGTGATGTGTTCTTGGGCAAGACACTTTACCCTTACAGTGCCTCTCTTCACCCAAGTGCATAAATGGTTACCGACGAATTTGATGTTGGGGATAATAACCCTGCGATGGACTAGCATCCCATCCAGGGGAGAGTAGAAATACTCTAGTCGTCTCATACCCTGAAAACCAGGACTAGTTCAGCGGTGAGGAACACTTGGCTCGACGCAGACGTTATCTTTAACACGTTATAAAAGCACAACTGAGCCCCATCCCCCCCCCCCCTCAAATTTATATCCTCAACCAAGAGAACCAAGAACTGAGTACCATGTCTAACTTGAGATGGATTCCCTTATGTATAAGGCATATATGGAGGATTCACTCTCTTACCTTGATCTTCTCTTGACTCAATATAATTGCAAAAGGATAGCTGTAAACTTTTTTCTCAAACAACCTTCCTTCTGAATTTCTAATTTGAGACTTTTGTTTCTAATGATCAATTTTTTCGTATTCAGTATTCTATTTCCTTTAATCGTAATTCTTCTCTTTCTCTAATTAAAGGTTGGATTTATTTTCCTTTTCTCAAACGTCGCCATGCGGATTGTACAGTGCTATCTTCCATTATATCTCATCGAAACTCTTCAATTACGAAAAGTAAGAAATATTTACTGTAGCTACAATCAGTATTCAGCGTCTATCTTTAATTATTTATATTTTCGGAAGTGCAAGATGAAACATAACGAGGCTCCCCTGCTGGTAACATAAATAAATATATAAACAAGTGGAAAGTTCAATGGGGTTCAGATCTTGCGAAGATACTTAACATACCGTAAAATTCTACTCATAGCATAAAAGCAAGCAAACTTTAGTGATAAACCTATATTTGTCCACAATATTCGCCTTGATTTTAAAAATAATTTCTATTTACAAGGCTAAAAAAGTTAAAAGTGAAAAGCCGAACGTTTTCGACACTCGGTCATCTTCAGGTCATCTTCAGTTTGCCCAGTGTCGAAAACGTTCGGTTTTTTACTTTTAACTTTTTTAGCCTTGTAAATAGAAATTATTTTTAAACCTTTATTTCACTGACATATTTCTCTTGTTTTGATTTTGTTTCAGGAATCAGTTGCCTGCTTTCCTTTGATAATCGTCACTACTCGTATCGTGACCGAAATAACGTGTAAGAGTTTTACAGAAAAGCTAAAACCCAGGGTAAATTTTCATATATTTCAATGTTAATTAATGGTACTTTTGCTTATAAAAAAAAAAAACATGTCATTTGGTCCAAAATTTCCCATGGTTGAAAGCAAACTCATAATTATTGGCGCAATGGATATCCAAGACAAAGAAAAGTCAAGTTTGACTCGATGCAGTCGGTTTGTTTTGCAGGTTGTTACATTCATTTGTCATCCAAGATGGCCGATTTTGAACTAAGTGACCGCTTTATTCAGAGTCCGATTAGAACTTCATTCTGCTCATTTAGCTTTGTGCAGAAGCTGTTTAGAAAACGTTTTAGGCTCGTTCTCTCCTCGTTAGTGGGGAAGTAATTAACAATTGCTTGAAGAACCGAAAATTAGTCTTCAAATTCTGCAATTAGAGTCTTTGTTGCAGTTTCTTCCGCCCCAAGTAAGTGCCCCCTTAATTGTCTTAAATTCTGAGCGAATTTGTTTTTTCAGATCGTCATCTTGTGCACTACTGCCGTCATCTTTGGAACCTGCATGTGGTTTGCTTTACAGTCAGTAGCTAGAACTTCTCTTGTTTATGTGCCCGCGGTCATATTTGCCTGTATGTCCTCGCTTCTCACCTTAATAACCCCAATGCTACTTCAAGAACTGAATGGGAATGACAAGGTAAGAGACCAATCAGAAAACGGATTACCACAAATTGACACGTCACTGCAAGAGACCAATAACGTACGTAGCTTCAATACGCTGTTCATAACATGCTTACAACGAAACAGAAGGATAGATGGTGTTTTCTCCTCTTCGCGGATAAAAAGCACGCTTAAGGAGGTTTACATACAAGAGGACCCCCACCTCTTGTTGAAACTCGCTCTTCTATAAACCTCTGCGAAGGAGATGGCCCAAAACTACCGTTGTCACTTCAGTTAGTGTCTGACTGATTTACTGGAGCAAAAATTTGTGACCTGTTTAATATTTTCGATATCTCATCTTAGGAAACGGCGAGTTACGTTTCAGGAGTTTTTGAATGTACGGAAAGAGTTTTACTGGGAGTAACAGTGCTCGGGATTCAAATCTGTCATCCTGCAAACAAAGAGAGGTGAGGATATGAAGAATCCTTGGGCGAAACACTCGCTTTAGAGAGGTAGCTGATATCAAGAGACTGTCATAGTCCCTTGCTAATATAAATTATAAGCTGGCGACATAAAAAACATACATGTCCAGTGCTCACAGGCCAATCATTTATTCGGGCTTAGATGGAACGCCTGGTCAGGGACAGAGGGGATTGGAGGAGTTTTGTCAGCGGCCTATGCTCCGAACTCATGACATAGACAGGTTTCAGATCAGATCAGAATCATTTAGTTATATAAGGGTGCTGTACCTCGGGAGGAAAGCGTTTTTTTTTAATCCGTGATAGTAAAGATTGGTTTCAAAGTGTGAATTAAACCATTTATAAAGAAGACCATATCTTGTTTGACAGATCGATTGGCGAATATCTGCGCGTTGCCTTCCCAGCAGCCTTTGGGGCCTGTATTGTGATTCCATTGCTGGTTGCTACAGCTTTCATGAATTCTAAAGACTCAAACGAAGGTAAGGCATGATCAAGAATTTAACATAAACCCATAAAGTTTAGTACGAAAAACTGATCCCGGCGATTTCTTTGTTAGGTCCAGTGTTAACCGTAACTGCAGCAAGTCCGCGCGAGGAGAATGGACCGATTCTCACCAGTCTCCCGATGGTTAACTGTGTTGATCGTCTCGGTACGTTTATCGACTCAAGGTGGCTGTCAACAGTTTCCAGCACCTTCTAGTAATATACTTTGACGGGTCATGCACATTTTATTAAGGAGGTTGTTAGTCATCTTCATGGTATAATAAGTTATCATAGCAACGATATAGTCTGTTAAAACACCCTTAATTTTAGCATTAAATGCTTGTAATTCAAAAGCGGCTCGGTGAAACCAATTATTATCAAACTACGTCACGGTTTGCGCATCTTGAAAAGTTTAGCCTAAATTTTTCAAGCTCTTCGTTTGTAATCCGTGTCAATCTTCTCCATCCTCAACCATCCTTGTTCCCTTACGGTTTACCTCGATTATCAGTTGAGTAAGGCGGGGCGAAAGTTTGGTCACCAAGTTTTAACGTTGGCAACTTGTCAGCCTTTCAGTGACGTCAGTCAGCAAAGCGCGCGAAATTGTAGGCGACGCGACAGGCGACCAACGGCTGTTGACATTGTTACCAACGGAAAAGAGGTAAGTTGCCCGTGACAACACCATAATTTTGAAGCCAAAACTTCGTAACCAAACTTCCCTTGTGCCTCACTCAACTGATAATCGTAGTATCTCTTTGGTGTTTTTCTATCTTAGTAAACTGTTATTTTCAGGTTTCCTTCAATTTAAAGGTAGTTTTGTACGTGACAAAAGTAACTTAAAATACCGTGACCGACCTCCTTTGAGATACAACTTTTTACACACTTTCAAGGTATTCTCTACGAAGGGCGGTTCAAAAGCATTTAAAATTTTCTAAACTTTCAGGATCATCAGCAAGGTCAACTCCTCCAGTGGACATTGAAAACAACGAACGCAGACGTAACAGCGACTGTGCAGAACTACAAGGTCAGATTACCACTGCAGAGACGTTCCACTTACACGTTTTTGTTTGCTTTGAAGTGAAGCTTTTCGTGATCTTGATCCAAATTTGGTGTTTTCCTAGGTACTTTATCGACGGCTTTTACATCAGATGTCGAGCCTGAAGAAACAGCAACTCACAGTCATAGAGATCGAGGTTTGCAGTTTGAAGAGATGATGCACAACAAATCTAAAGCCCTATCCAAATGGGAAATGTTTTGCGTCCAAACACGATCAAACATCGTTTGGAGACCAAACAGGTTGATAATGTACTGAGTGGCCAAACGGTATTATTAAACATGTTTGATCACCGTCCAAACGAACGAAATGTTTTACAATGTTTGATCAAATGTCTGCCGTCGTTCAAATTTTATCATAGACAATTAAACAAGATCAAGCAGATAAAATACGATCAAAAAAGGTGTCCAAATGTCTGGTCACCAAACAATGTTTGATCGCGCATTTGATCGCCAAACATTTCCCGTTTGGACATGGGGCTTAAGAATAACCTTTCTAACATGTTACGTTTTTGTTTGATTTGCAAAAGAGGCATGAACTTTTCATAGTTCTGTCTTACGAGGATACACTGGGTATTCCACACTGTTAGTGCACATCACTCCCTAGTTGTTGGCGAGCTTAACTACCAGGGGGGGGGGGGGGGGGGAGTGGGACAGGGATGAGGAGACATAGGTGAAGGTTCCAGGCACGAATACGAAAATGCCATTTTTCGAATTCACCTTTCCCTCTTTCCTCTACGGTTCATTCTAAACATCCAGTCGCAAAGGAGAATTTATTCATTCTCCATATGAGATGAAGCATATAGGGATGTTGCCCAAAAATACTAACCGCTAAAACTCATACATGATATTTTCGACATTGCTGATCCTCGCAGTCCTTACGGCCGTTCAGTGCTCTGTAGTTTTTGTTCATATTAAATGGATTTTACTCCACCATTATTTTTTTTTTCAGTTATTAACATTGTCCCTTCGTCTTGTCCTCTTTTTCTCCTCTACAGAAATCGAAGAAGTCAAGCGAGCATTAGACGAACTTCACCGACTTCCTTCCACCGACTTGTAGATGTTATTTTCCCTACGACAATTTCCGTATTGAACGACGGGTCTTATACAACAGCAGTCATTTCAGGAGAGGATTTAGGGGGGAGGGCGGATTGGGTGGCTCCCATCCCCCTTTTGAAGGAGAAAAAAAAATAATTGAAATAAATTCTGAATATTATGGCAGAAATGAAGGGAAACACTCTAGACAGGTACCTCAATGTTATTTCTACTTTGTGGCATTGCTAGTATTTGTGGTGGAACGGTTTTAAATTAGGTTCCAGTTCTCAAATTGAAACATTTTGCGGGCATACCGTGTGGCCCATTCTACAACCCAAAGGTACCATGCATCAATGGCCATCCACCCCCACTTGACAAATCCTGGATTCGTCCCTGCATTCATACATAAACTCACAACTTAAAGGGGACTGTGACATTTTTGACATTTTTAATAACAACAATGTTGACTTTTTTCCTGACAAATCGATACAAACCTGGCAAATGTCTGTAACGAATCGGGCTTTGACCACGTTTTTGCTCCTTTCAAATTTCCTATGGAACATTATTTTATAACTATGCTTTCCTAATTGTGATATATGCTTGTTTGGCCGATGAATTTTTAAGAGGGAAATGTGGTTCAAAACTTTTTTTCCAATACTTAAGTTCCCATTTAATAGAGTTTTTCGACTATATATACTTTTAACAATTATTCCACAAGCGCGCGTTGGATACGAGAAAGTGACGGATAGCTATTGAGCGCGAGTGGATTAATTTTTGTATTAAAAACGCCCCCAAAATATAGAATACAGTACGCGCAGCGCACGATGAGGGGCGGAGTGTAATACCGTCAAGAATGTATTCTGATTGGCTGTAATTTCTATGGCATGGTATAAATATTGATATCCATGATCTTCGCAAGTCTGCTCAAAGCCATATGCAAACGGATACTCTTCATTTTTATGTAAATCACTGTACCGTTTTACCGAAAAACTCCAGAAAACTTACATATCTGAGGACAAAGTGTGATGGGAAAAGGTAATATAAGGTTCCGATTTAAGTTCCACCTTTCTATTTGTAAGCAAGTGAGTTTCACAAGTATTGTTGTTACGTTTACTTACAAATAATTTACCAAATTTTACACTAAAAGTATCTATTCTCAAAATCCCAAGAGAGATTTCTCAATACGACAATCTGCCGCCTTCAAGGTGGGTGGAACCATTTCTGTATGAAAACGAACGTTTTCGTACTAATTCTTTTTTAATACAAGTCTTTCTGTTACCAACCTTACGTTATATTATGTAACTTTGGATAAATTAATTAAATGTCTACTGTCGAAACGTTGTGTTGTAAAAAATGTGACTCTTTGTTTCCATGTAATTTTGTTAAGTCGTTCATTAGCTGATGTGAAAAAATGAAAGAGCTACCGTTTTTGCTACTGCTGCTGCTACTATTTATGCAGGACAAGAGAGTTATTTTACGGCGGTATATTTCGATAAAACAAAATTAGCAGCTTTTAAAAGTAACATAGCTTTATTTTCAAAACAAAAACTAACGGTACATCATCTAAGGAAAATCAGTACATTCCCGGGAAATTATCAGAATTTTGACAAAACGCGAGTGAAATTATTTCCTAATTTCACGAGAAAACCATTTGATTACACATACTTATTTCCTACATTTCTTCTAATGACAACTTTTTAAAATGTTTGATATAGTACCTCTTATCTATGACACCTCTTATCTATGACATTTTGGAAAGAGGTACGTGGGAACGTAAATTTTCAGTTTACATCGATACCCTTATGGACTCAAAGAGCTATGTATGACCATTCTGTTAAAACATCACATAGGTGGTTGTATAAACATTGTTCACTAAAGCTCTTCGACCAGTAAAATGTTTTTTCATCGCTTTTTCCAATCAGTGGAACGCTATTTTTGTCAGTTAGTTTTCGTTGCTGACATCACCATAAAATTACAAAACTCAGTCTTCGTGTAATTAAGAAATTTCGCACGACGTTCCACTTACTTATGGGAAGAAACGCTGGGAGATTTTTACACATTGCTGGAAACGCCCTCTTCGCTTGCTGCTTAGCCAACTACAGCTATTGCCGCCGAAGTTGATTTCACACCGATCAAATTTCGCTCTACAGTCGAAGTTCGAGTCGGGGAATCCATCACAACCTTTCAATAGTCTTGGACAGTCTTTGGTGAAACAAAACGAGAACCCGATTAAACACTGACATCCTTTGTTGTACTGTGTTCGCACTCCTTCCAGCTGCTCACTCGTTACACCCGCCCACCTTTGGCGCCAGTTACAGAAGCTGGTGTACAAGTAGCCCGCTTCGACCCTACCAGAGAGAAGATACTCGGAGTTTGGGACCAAGCCCGCAGCGGCGGACACACGAGGCGAAGGGGTGTATAGATTCACAAAGTTAAAGCCTTTAGCGGGAATCAGGTTCTTCTGGACATGGTCACGGCCTTTAAAGATTTCCAGAATCCTCAGTTGGTAAACGTGATATTTCATTGATGGATTCCTTCCACTGTTTGGCATGTAGTCAGATTCAGGTCCATACAGGACTCTGGCGTGTACGACTGAAATGTGGAGATGATAACAGTCGTTACGTATATTTTAAAGAATTTACCTTAAAAAGTGTTAGGCAAACTTGCATTCTAATATTATTCCATCATCGTCACGATTTACTGATTTTCCTATGAAATTACTACGAAACAACAAAGAGAATTTAAACTTTTAAATTACCATTGAGTACTGGGTATTAACTAATAGCCTCCATTTGGCGCGAAAATATGCCCGGATATTTGTCCGCACACTTTATCTGTTCGGAGAAGTGAACAGTTTCCAAGAGCAAGGCTAGCTGAAAACTGTGAACCTCGAGAAATAGATAATGTCCAAAGACAAATATCCATATTGTTAAAGTCAAATGGGGGTATAGTTTTAATTATCTTTCAAAAATAATTGAGCGATATATTTCGGCTATTCCTCAGTTTTAGCTGGGACATTCAGTCACGTGACGCGTTTAGACCAGTCACATGCAAGCGAAAATATTTGATGGATTATAATGCCGAATTATTTCGGGAATCTGAAAAGATGCCTTGTTAACAGACCGGATATCCAGAAATATCTTTCTTCTACCGAGGCGTCCAGGTTTGGCTTCAATTAACAAAGGACCATCTATCGCAGGATAACTAAATCAGCATTGTTCAGGCTTGTTTCTTTTCAAAAATGATGTCTCTTGATGAAGTGAGTGAATTTTGACGCTAACGAAATTTTAAGGAGTAATGTTACCGCACAAAAATTGTTCGGATACAAAATTACTTTGATGTCGAGGAGAAACTCGAAATATTTTGCTAAGTAAAAGATACAATATAAAGATAAAGACGGATCTTGAAAAATACGTGACACAAATCATTAAGAAGTCAGTTGATTTTTAGTGACTCATTTTAAGTCAAAAAAATCTTTCAACAAGAGGTCACAAATAGCAAAATGGTCATTGATTTGACAAATTCATAACAAAGAGATACTCAGCTACATTTCAGTTCACTGACGAAACGAAACACTGGGAGTTACTTTTTGACATAAAGCGACCAAACAACGCAGTTATAGAGGATGATCTAAGGTGCCCCACAATTGTTCAGAAGAATTCGATGAAAGAATTATTATTTCCAAGGTCCACATGCAGTAGCTAATATAATATGGTTAATTTTGCCTTATTAGGTTTCCTGTAGCCGACAAAAAAGGCAAGGGTCATACATCGGCTTATCGAATTTTCAGACAACGCGCACCCTTTACAGGAAAAGCCAGCCCACTCGTCGAACAAGGTTTTGTCCTTCGCTGTTTTGTTTACAGCTAATATTACACACCGAAGACGTGAACGTTAAGACGTACCACTTCAACTTTTAAGAATGGATGTTGTTTCTTTTTACCACTGAAGCTGTAAATTGCATTTAGTCTTCAATTAAAACAACAGGCTTTTGGAATGTTCACGGCTGTGTGCCTTAACCTTTGGGTAAATAGACACCGAAACCCGAGGTTGAACTAAGAAAGAAACTATCCAAGTGTTTGTTGTGGCATTGACGCTACGGTGAAAAAATAGAGGCTGCAGTGTATTTAAGAAAAACCTGTGAATGCATGAAAACTTACCAAAATCGGCCTTGCAGAATTGTTTTTGCGGGTGCTCCGGAAAACAGCTGGCAAGAGAGGTCGCCACAAACAACAGGGTGATAAAAAGAACTTGTAAAAGCACCATCTTTATCTCTTAATCTTGTTCACTTGCTCTTCAGTAGAAAGAGTCTCTTCAAGTTCGAGCTACCGATTCTGAGCTTCTATCATTCCGCGCCGTTTTTTATATCATTTTGCCATGGCAGCCACGCTTGCGTTGCTAAGGTATTCTTAAATATACGACGTGTAAATATCTCGTGGGCGTGCGACAAGGGAGTGGTTAACGTAATCCCCCAAAATATTTCGCAATGAAAATGTAAACAAAAAAAAGTAGATTCTACTGCCCCAAAAGTCGGTGTATAATGTATTTTATTCTAGAAGAATATCGCACCTATGGTTTACATTTTTACTTTATTTTTTCACAGCCGGTGTTTTAGTCTTGCAGTTGTTGTTTTTGCGCAAAATTTCATCCCTTTAATTTATCCGCCTTGGAATTTTGTCCCGTGATTGTTTTAAAAGATATCGTTTCAAGATAAGAATTTTAGAGAGGTATCTTCAGTGAATCTCTGTACTAGACTGTGAGCCTTAACTCTTAACATTCTAGCCTTGTTGGTATTTCCTGAATCATTTGTGACCGAATTTAGTGTCGCAGTTTCGGATCTATCACTCAATAATCGAATTGAGAAGTTTTATTTTTACTTTGTAAAATTCCAAAGTGTCGCACTTTATGCAAAGGGTGTAGTGACACAAAAAATTTAGCTTTATTTGACCTCCATTCTCTAAGCTAATTTATGGGTTATACCGGACTTCCCATGAGAAATAAGTTAACTGGGGATAAAATAGTTAGACATTCATGATTTTTCGCGATTTACACAAAATGGCCCTTAAAAAAATTTTCTGGGAAGATATGTAACCTTGTAATTGTGTAGCTTAATTAGCATTAGTTAAGGAAGATTTGTTATCACGATAAAAATGACACCATGCACACTTGAACCTTTTTAAAAACTGAACAAATATTTACTTTTTTTCTTGCTTCCGGGGATGAGGTAAGTGTTTAATGAGATAAGAGATGAAAATTATGATTGTAGATATAAACGTTCTGCCGTCATTTCTAATTGAATTGAGATGTCCTTAACTTATTTCGTGTTGGTTACCGTTCACCCGGCGCTACGAAATTCAAGTTCCACATTTCCAAATTACATTCTTGGTAATGTTTTCTGCAAACCCAGCTAGTTAACTTCAAAAATCGTTTATGGTAACAAAGTATTAATTCAAACAAGAAGTTGTACGTAATAGCAAAGGCAGTAAAAACTTGAGATGGAATCTTTATGACGTCACCTAACTCGCGCCGACAAAAATACGCCCCCGTCCGTTTATAATTAATCACTTTTGTTTCATCTTTGTCCTCTAACAAGACATTGAATTACACACTGTTGTCTGAGCGGTTTAATTTTTTTCTTGTCCACATTTTAAGGAGTGTTCCAGCAAAATGACCCGGGCACATTTAATCAAGTTAGAAAACGAATTTCCGGCAAGCGACATGAAAAGCAAAACACGAAATGTTTGTGTTGAGGAAGACAACATGTTAACTATATGCTTTACGCTATCTCTGAAGGTCATCAAGGTAATCCTACGTAAGATACATTACGTGTAGGCTTGTTCGTCGGTGTCAAGTACAAGAAATTCCTTTCCTACATTCAATTGAAAGTTCAATTCAATAACTAAGTTCGCTAAAAAAAACCATTAGCACTGGTTAACCTTTTCATTATTTTCGGCGATTCTAATGGCCTCATAATAGTCAGTCATAAACAGAGTTATCTAAACTTTAAAAAAAAATTCATCACCGACTGTTCGAAACCGGGAGAAATGCGCTCTGTCCGCGGAACTGTTTTTGTTGATGTTTTTGTTGTTATATTTAAAATATTGTTTCTGTCCTAATTTTGTACATTTGCAACTGCCCTCGTTTGTTTTAAAATTTTGGTCATTCGTGAAGTTTAGTTTTTGTCATATATGGATATATTTCTGCGCGTGAATAGTTGATGGTCAATTCTATTCATAGCCACACGTGAAAACATTTGATAATGCAAGGTGTTCCGAATGACGTGAAAGGCAACAACAACAAACAAATAAATAAACACAAAAAGGGTTTCTAAGTCTCCGGAACATAAACCGCAATGAGTAGGGAATTCATGAGTGCTTAGAAAACGGCAAGCAATGTACCAGTTGCGGTAGAATATCTTTTCCCGTGGAAAACCGTGCCCAGCCCATCAGATTCTTGGAATTTAGAATTAAAGTGTTAAGAAACACTGGAGTTTTCTTTAGTGAGATGTACCCAGAACTTTCGCCGACATCTGTTTTCCGAATGATAACTTGAAATGTCTTCTTGAACACGAAAATGTCATCAGTTACTATTAGTTCTGAAAAGGCAACAGCATACAGCAACTTATATCACTGAGATTTCGTTCCGCTAAAACTCTATGGCATTTTGGTATTTAACCATTGAGAATGGTACCAGACCAAGTTAATGGACACTGTTATCGCTTAAAATAAAGGTTCTAAACGAAATAGGAAAACAGGAAACGACATAAACAGTCTTTAACCAAAATGTTCTCTTTGGGTGGCCCAGGAAATTTTGACTCCAGCTCTCTTTGTTCGCTCAGTCCTAAGCGACTAAATACAGACTATATATGTTTGACGAAGTAAAAGTTCACAGAAACCCAGAAAAAGGTTCAGTCTTTCGTTGAACATCAATCAGTGACAAACTTGTCTTAGGCCCATTGTAGGACCTTTTTGGTTATATGGTTCATCATGTCTGAATTTGTTTTCGTCGTTAGCACGCGCCCTTGTGTTATGCGATCGATATGATTTTTTGTAGCCTGTTGACAAGCTGCGGCTGTGGTCGAGGGGGGAATAGGGTTAGGGCTGGGACGTCGGCGCCATTTTTGAC
This sequence comes from Orbicella faveolata, assembly GCF_042242905.1. NCBI lineage: Eukaryota > Metazoa > Cnidaria > Anthozoa > Scleractinia > Merulinidae > Orbicella > Orbicella faveolata. The sequence goes on along the minus strand of NW_028301564.1, from coordinate 3,989,988 downwards.
TAGAGAGCCTGTTCAAAGGCTAGATTTTCCGATGTATTTCAACAGCTAAAAGTCGAAATACTCGCTAGAAAAGGACATCATATAAGTGGAACAATAAATCATTTATTCCACGGTTTAACAAATAGTACGGGCAGAAATTTGGCTCAAAGCTCATATATTTTCCTCGGAGAGATACTGCGCAACTCGCGAAACATCCACGCGTATTATATGTTTCTTTTCATACTAGCTGTATTCACTTAGACAGCCGAATTCTGCGTCTCAGAGGAGTAATGCGCCATATAAGATAAATACATCATGCATCTCAACCAAGTATTTTCAACTTAGTATTTCAAAAACAAACAGTCGAAAGCAGCGCGCAGTCAATTAAAGGAGGAAATGCTTTCCCCTCTTTTGACGTTTATTTCTCAGTTGTTTTCTCTTCAGCCCAGAAGAACCATTTTGAGTACTTTTATTTCAGGTAAGAGTATTCTACCAACGACAGGAGTTTCCGACAATAAAACTTAAGATTCACCTTTTTTTCTATTTTGAGGCGTGATTTTATCACATTCCTCAAGTTTCACAACATCGCATTTTATTTCTACCAGTCGCTCTTTCCAAGACTTATTAACTCCGTACTTCCTTCTCTACCCAGTCTAGACAAAGGATCTATTTCATGTCACCCCACACGGTATTTTTCGGTAGACGCTCGAGGCCGAAATTTGCGAAATTTTAAGAATATTTTAAGAATATACCCGATGTTGAGATTTACTTAGAAAATAATATTTTGTTCATTGAGCCTTGGGTCAAAGGGATTGGGAATGACAAATCGAAAAGAAAGGAATGGGACTGGGACTGATTGGGAAAAACATAGGCTACCTCTCCCCCTCCCCTTCAGGACACTCGCTTTGCACACAAATCTTGATTGCACCGCCTTACTTCGGGCCCCTCCAAAAAGGGCGAGCCTGAAATTACAGATTATTTGCGAAACAAAATGTTTTGCACTCCTTGGCTCTCTATGCGCGTTCAGAAAGTTATCATTGCAACAAGCTGTGGAAAATTAGAGAATGAAAACAATGAAAATACATGTCACGACTTTCGAACAGTCCCGAAGAGCTCATCTCGCAAACCACAGATTTCGGAAGTTACAGAAAAATTTGCATGTCGTTTGTCTATTCATACCTCAGGTTTTATATCATACAGAGACTTTTTTTGTTGTGGTACTTGACATATCTTTTATTTTTGCATAATGACAATTTCGCCTTTATGTGACCCGTTTAAAATATTTTAGCCGGTTTCGTTTTGTTTAGTCCCGTTTCGTTTCGTTCCGTTTCGTTTAGTTTCGCAAAATACAGTGAGCCAGATTTAAGAAATCAGCCGCTCCTTGCAGCGACCGGTCCGAAAGAAAGTTTTGAATACACTGAATCTGGCGCAACCTAATTAAATGAATGAATAACCGAATATTTAATTAAGTCAGCTGAATAAGTTAATTTGAAGACGAACAATGCCAAGGTATAGAACACATAATCTAAGACGATTTAAGACATCAGACGACCTTTGAAATAACAAAGTTGGATTTACCTTGAAAGCCGGACTCTCTATACGGCTGAAAAGTTGTCCTCTGCTCCCATTATGGACATTTGCCAGATGCTTCGTGACATATAATACGTCATGATGCATTATACGTCTTCCAATGTAAATCAAGCTGAAGACGCATAAATTCATAGTTCAAACAAGATGGCGTCGAAAGGTAGGGAATCTCGAATGCGACGTTGGTCAAACGTTGAATTAACACAGTTTGCCACGGTTCTTGTCGACAAGAAAGAATCCTTTTTATTTCAACTGGAGACCAAAGCGGCAAAGAAGGCATCAAACATGCAAATCTTCGCGAATATAAAGAAGAATTTTGACGAACATCTGGCTGTCGATGGTGTCGCAGAAAAGGTTAAGGAGGAGATTGGTGAGCGGAAATTCAGGGATCAACCGCTAATCGAGACCGCCATCAGCAAGCTACGAATCAAGTACAAGTGGATGAAAAATCAGAGGAAGATATACAACAACCGAATCAACTCTAGCGGAGAGAAAATGGCCCTTATTCAAAAACCTGAATGGCTCATAATACTCGACCCAGTGCTCGCCCAAACAAACGCTGAGCTGGTGCGTCTTGGAACAGTCTTTGACGTTGATCAAGATGATAATTCCGGAGACGAGAGTAAATGTTCTCACAATGAAGACGAATCAATGCTGGATTCTTGTTACGATGACTTACCTTCTTTCTGTGTTCTTAGAGGTAAACGTCCTGAGACATGTACAAATATGACGGACGACGAAGAAAGTGGTGTGGTTAGCTCTCCTGAGTCAACGACTATGACAAACGTGCGATCAACTAACGAAGCTAAAAGTTCCAAGTCGACCACAGAAGGTGATTTAGAAGAGAATGCTGTAAATAAAAGTGCTCAAAAGTCACCCATGGCAGGGAAAGAGGCAACTTCGTCAGTAGAAGTCACGCAAGTAAAGTCACGCAAACGAAAGGCCGAGGAACCGGAGAGATCCCACGAACAGGCGTTGCGTGACCTCACTGAGGGCATTCAGAAAATGAGCGAAACAATCGACAGACGAATGGCGTTGATGATCAAAGAAGAGAAATCAAGGGATGAGGCGTTTATGAAGTTTCACGAGAGGCAGTGTGAATTAAACCGTCAACACGAGTTACGTATGATGGAAATGATGATGAGGTTTGCTCACCCTGCCCCAGTCTCCTACAGCATGCCTTCTGGTGAATCAGTTCCAATTCAAGCCTATTACGTGAATCCAAGGCAGGGTACAAGTGGTGAGAACAGCTTCAGCGAGGGAAGAAATACAAATGAAGAGAAGTAAAGCGGGCTGAACTTCTTTCCTGACTACAGCATGTTATGGTAGCACAGTTTTAGAATGTTGGACAATTACTTTACTTTATTCACTTTATTAAGGCGGGGGTCAACCTAAAAACACACCGTTTTTTCAAACCCGTTTTCATGGTTTAGATTTAGTTCCAAACCATGGCAAAGTATACAATTTCAGAAAGCTTAAAGACCAAAAATTATGAAAATTTGTTTTTGTACTTTAGAACTGTATTGTAACCTGACACTGACTAAATTAAATCTTCCACCTGTTGGGGAATGCCAGGGCTGAACTCCTACAAGAACTGATCAAAATGAATAATTTTTTACATTTTTTAAAAGAAGACAAATAGCTTACTGTTTTAAGCATAGAGAGTTTTGGAAAGTTAAAAATACATGAAATAGTGACCAGTCAAATCTTTTACAGAAAATCAAGCATAGACCAGCATACGTTTCAATCCATAACTTCGACAAAATGCACTGGATGGAAAAGTTCTACGCTGAAAACACAAAAATTGTTTAGAACAACAAATCCTGAAAATTTCAGCTCAGTTGGACAAATCCTTCTCAACATATCTTTTCTCAAAGGCAAAAATAACTCGTTTTAAGAAAACGAGCTTTGAACTTACAGTAGCAGAAATGTTTCTCATAATAAAACATTAATACCTTAAGATTCAAATTCCGGTTAAAACAAAAAATCGATCTTTTACAGAATTTTTAGGTACATGTACCCCCGCCTTAACAGTGCTTTTCTAACGCTCACTCATTGCAGTTGTAAGAAGATAGAATAACTACATGCAGCAAACTAGTCGTTTTGAACGTTTGACCAATAACTTGTGTTTTCAAGAATACAACGCTTTGCTTCCGTCTTACAAAATTATACTCCGAGCAACCTCGTTACCGCCCCCTGGGAACGAGGTTAAACTCTGACTCAGATGTCAAAAGGTGTTATGTTATGATGTTAAGAGTTGAGAAAGAAAACGTACAAACAAACAAGCCAAAAAACAAAAACAGAAAACAAAAAACAAAAAACAAGCATGTGGCCCATGTGCGGTACATGGCTCTCAAAGAAGGGCATTTCACAATAAAAGCTTTGTGTTCTGTACATGTTTCCTTTAAACGTGTGTTTGCCAGGCTCATTACACTTTCAACTGTGTATGAGCCATTCATCAGAAGAGGTTTTTCAGTAATTTTGTATGTGTTTTCCCGAACAGTCTTGTCTATCGTCTTGGATAGCTCATGCCCAGTAGGAAGCAATAGCATTGCTTGTTTTTATGTTTTACATTGTTCAGTGATTTTGACTCCAATCTTAGTAAAATGCTGATCGTAGAATCCATGTTCTACCTTGTTGTGTGATCGTTTCGATTAGGGCTTTGTATACACGGTCATGAAGTATCATTGCTTTTGTTGGATTTATTTAGAAATAGAAAATGGCCGCTACCTGTTTACATTTTATGAGTAGGTACATCATTTTTAAATAACCTGATGCAGACGCTCGAGAAAAATTTATGTAAACCCAAAATGCAGTTGACAATAAGAACCTTAAAATTCTCTCAAAAATTCTCGAGTGTACGTTTTTTTCCGGCCGGAATATAATAAGTACGCGTTCTGCGGCTTGTACAAGAATTTCCAATAGCCTTTCAGAATTAATTCTACACACGAATGAGGCCCTCTTAGGGGTTTTAGGGATAAGTGATAACTGGCAAAATAATTTTAGGGATAAGGAATAACTGACAAAATAATTATAGGGATAAGGGATAACTGAGATAGTTTTAGGGATAACAAAAAAGAGCTTTGATTTCTCAATTGTCACACGTTTGCTCACTTTTGCCGAGGATTTGCATCATCGGCGACCAGTAACGAACAGTAACAGGTCATTTATCAATCCAAATTCAAGCAAGGTGGGTCAGATGTCCAAGATTTGCTCCCAGGTTCTTTTATTCGGTCAGCCGCTGACCAGAGAGAAGAATATTCTAAGGTAATGTCATATAAAACCGTGGAGCTTTCGTATAATTATGCAGTGTTAGGTTATCTATTAAGAAACGGGTCGCTTTATACTTTAAAATTGCCACCTATTGTCAAATTCCAAAGATAAGTAATTTTGGGTATAATAGTCTCGGTAATTTTAGTGATAAGGGATTTAAAAATCCCCCCCTGACAGGGCGTCACGAATCAGTCAAAGACCACTTTTGCAATGCAAACGTACTTTTTTTTTCGTCTCTTGCTTTCCCGCAAATCAACATGTTCTAATTGCAGACTTTCAACAGCCAGTTTTTTAATTTTCGCCAGAGGAAGTGACGTTTGCTATTCGGCTGTAAATGGAAAAGGTTCCACAATTTGAAAATACGCTTATCACTCTACAAGGTAAGACATCTCCATGGCTAGTCCTCTGATTGACAGCACATCGCTCAACATCTCGAATCATGAATGGATGCAGCCGCTCCGATACCGCTGTCAAAAGAGACCGGGGGGGGGGTTACTCTCTTATATGGGCTATATAGGTATGTGCGGTCCCAAGCCAGGGATAGGGTTTTTCAGCCATTTTGGTCATAAATAGGGTATGGTTTTTGCACTCTAGCCTTGATATGGGTATGTTTTGAAAAATAAGCCACTTTTTCGTCATTATCTTATTGAAAAGAAAATCAGCAAAAGCCCTTCACAAATTATGTTTACGGTAATTTAACATTGGTCTGAGCCAGGGAACTTATTATAACGCAGGTCTGAAACAGGGTTTGGATTTAAGCGTTAGGTCATAAATAGGGTTTCGAATTTTTGGTCAGGTCATAAATAGTGCAGGGGATATCGCAGATTTTGGTCATAAATAGGGCAAGGGTTTTGGGAAGCGGGCCGCCGCCCCTCCCCCGGGAAAGAAACCTCTTGTGCATGGGTCTTTAATGAGTGGCGTCAAGTTTTAACAAACCTGAACATGTTTCATTTGATGAAAATATAAAACAAACAGCGGTGATGAACATTTTAAAAAACATGCATTTTATGAACTTGACGTTTCATATGCTAGTCAACATACATTTTCAAAAGTATAACCGTTAAAATTTTTGGAAGCTAGTTATGCTGTATCAATGGGGGTCTGGAACCTAGACAGAAAACATCCGCAGTAGAAATTCAAGACGTTTCAAACGGAAACTGTTTGTAAAGTGACACAATGGAAAAACTTGCCTAAAATAAAGTAAAAGCTTTTCACTGCTGACATTGGCATTCAATGCTGACTGTAACTCCTGAATAAACAAGGTCTCCTTAACCTTACAATGGTAGTCAGTCTTGCAGACGCCAAAATGTTAAAATGGTCCCATCTGATGTTGTGACCGGTTGTTTTAATAGCAGAAGAGTGATCAGTGATCATGTTTCGAAAGGACCGAAAGGGCCTTGAAATGTCAGCGAAAAGCTGTTTGTTTTACATTTTTAATCAAGCTACGATGGCCGAAGACCAACAGTTTAGATGATATTTCATTTGGTTTTTAACAAGTGACGCTTTCAGAAGGAAGCCGAACATTTTATAGTGTTTTTAGAGGGTTCACAGTAGGGTCCTCAGATCCCGCTTTCCCGCCCAGTTTTTCCTGTTAATCCCGCTATCCCGCCCTTTTTTGCCTGGAAATCCCGATCCCGCCTACTTTTTAAAGACGTTTCTGCGTTAATTATTAATTTGTTAAATTAATAATTAATTAAATTATTAACACAGAGACTTTTTAAAAATAGATATCGCATCTAATATCACAAAAGGATTCAATGGGTAGCAGATAAGTAAGCACAAAATTAATGATTATAACGTTTCGTTCCGTAAACTGTTTACCGTTTTGTTTCCTTTTGTCCACGTATCATTGAAAGAAAAAGATTTTTCATTCCCATATTCGAGACATGGCCAGTAAACACACCTGATAGTTTCTTTCAAAGCTTTCAGTGTCTTCACTTTCCTTAAAACCTGGGCTCAGAACTTTTCTTTCCGAATGAAGGCATTCCCGCTCGCACATCCTTTTTGTAATATATGGCCACGCAATATGTATAATGTCTCGTACTTCGTTCGGTAAATCATTGTCACCGCCATCTAATGTGGCCAAAACAAGCCAAGCGCTCTAGAAAGGGTCGAAAGACTAGGAAAACTAGAAAGGATCGGGGGGGAGGGGGGGGGTCAATATTACATTCGCAAGCTTTGAAGATGTGGGAAATGGACAGATGTCATTCATGTCAGAGGATCGCAAAAGGACTCAAAGACCTCATACAGTCTTATGATACTAACGTGGTCAAGCGATAATGGATACGTTTGACAGAACCTAAGAGGGTACAGAGCCGTTGCTATACATTACTTGAAACCTGACACAGCTATACGCACAAAAGGTTCATTTCTGCCCAAGTTGCGGCTTTTGCGCTAATCAATTCATGAGGCCACGTAAAAATTGAAATCCCTTGCTAATCCCTCATCCCAAGCCCATCAAAACACTAAATCCCACTCCCGCTCGTAATTGTAATTCCCGCTTCCCGCCCCTGTTTTCAGCTCAAATCCCAAATATCACGGCGAAAAAAAGCCAAATCCCACATCCCGCCAAACCTATTGGGGACCCTCAGTGATCATGTTTCGAAAGGACCGAAAGGGCCTTGAAATGTCAGCAAAAAGTTGTTTGTTTTACATTTTTAATCAAGCTACGATGGCCAAAGACCAACAGTTTAGATGATATTTCATTTAGCTTTTATCAAGTGACGCTTTCAGAAGGAAGCCGAACATTTTATTGTGCTTTTAGGGAGTGCCGCCTTAAGGACAAAGCGGAAAATAGGCAGGCACTTTTAGAACAAGCTGTACCTTTTTAACTAGAAGCTGTGCATATTTTAGACATTTTACCGCTTTTAATGGGAAAAAAAAAATTCGCTGAACTTTTATAACGAGCAGCGCTTGTAAAGCCGCACTGAGCTTTCAAAACGATTTAGCCGTGGACATATTTCACGAGGCTTTTATCGGCGTAACCGCTTTTAGAACGACGAATAACAGATTTCGTACTATGTATAGGCTTTTTTACAAGTAGAGCTTTTTATAGAACCCATTACGTACAGCACTACTTTACACAACAACCGACTAATGTAGTTTACCATGCAACAGGATCTAACATTTTGTCAGTTTTCCGGCGCGGGTACCTAATTGATTACACAAATCCGACCATCTGGTGCATCTGTCACAAGTGAGCATGACAAAACAAGTGAACCCCCGCTATATGAACTATCATATCAGTTTGCATTTATTTCTAGGCTGCCGACGTTTGAAACAAGCCAGTGCGGGAGGCTAAGGTTTACCGGTTTTCATCAAGTTTAATTCATAGATTTTTGGATTCACAGTGGCGGATCTAGATCTATTTTGGGTAAAAGAAGAAGAAATGACAGAAGGAAGAAAAGCCGGCAGGGCAAGTAAAACAAAACCGGGCCCCCATCTTAGCTCAAGGTCTGGAAGCGCCACTGATACAGATTGGTTCTATGGTCCATAGCTCTTTTCTCCCGTTGTAAACGAAAATAGAGAACAATTGAGAAAGCGGAGGGAAAATGAACGAGCGTACACTTGAAATATTTACACGGTAAAAAAGCCGGGACGTCTTGTAATTTCTAGTCTTTTCAACCAAGAGTAAACAAGTTCTGTCTTCTCACCAATCATCCAGGCTATCAAACGAAATTAGGGCAAGTAGCTATATCAGTAGTAAGAGAAAATTAAACAGGATGAAAAACTCTATTGAACGCAAATGTCGTATTATGCCTGATTTAAAGACAACATTTTAACTTTCAAAACAAATAGCTACCTACCAAGTTAACTAGAAACTGGTTTATCCTCGCATATTTCTCATAAAATAAATTATTTCATATTTGAATGTAACAATGTAATGATTGACTAATAACAATTTCTTTCATATATTTCGTATCTTAATGTTGTTTTTAACTAAAAGCGTTTTTTTTTTCAGTGCACATAAACTACCGTGAATTAATAACATTCTAACCCTTAAGTTTAATTTGAGAGTATACTGATAATGTTACTTAAGTTAGGCCTTTTTGATGGTTTTCGGTAATCTTCGCAAATTTCCGGGAAAGCATAGAAGCGTTTGCACGATTTCCGACAAACTCCACGAAAATCTTCTTAAAACAATCGGAAGAGAAATTTTACTGTTTCTTCCGACTGCCATAAACACGTAAACTATTCTGTACGTCTATCTCTGTTCCATTTGAAGAGGTGAGCGCTGTCTATCCACGGCCCCAACCCGTAGGAGTTGTTTAACTTCCTTCTTGATGTCATGTTTGAGAAGTGCATAAGCGAAGGGATTAAACGCGGAGTTAGCAATCAGCAGCAATACCTGTGCCCTGTTTAACTCAAATGGAAGATCACAAAGCTCAAAGATGTCACAGCAGGACACTGCAATGGTTGTCGAGTAACACAGAACGAAGAATATGACGACGAATGCGATGAACCCCACGGAAGACCTTGCTCTGTTACCATGGCGCAAGGGAGGCGGGTTGGTGCTGCCCGGAGCGGGCTGATTGTAGCGTAATTGCTGCATGACGTTCGCCGTCTCGCGAGCGTGTTTTCTGGCGATGTAAAGCATATGTGCAGTGACAAACAGCAAGCTTACCGGGGGAATAAACTCGAAAATGACTGTCACTACGTAAGTGTAGTTCCTCATGTAGAGTATATGTTCTTCAGTGTTTATAAAAATCAAAGGAACAAAGGAAAAGATGAAAGGAAGAATCCAAGCCGCAAGGGTGAAGGCCACAGCCCGGTTCCTCGTCATAAATAAGACGTAGATAAACGGTTTCACGATGGCTATGTACCGGTCCACTGTAAGCGCGCACAGGTTGGCGACAGACGCGTACAAGAACGCCCATTGGAAAGACGCGAGTAGATGGTAGCGGCATTCTTCTATGGGTAAGCAGAAAAAATCGCCTGGAAACACGCTCAAGCTGACACCAAGGTCCGCGAAGGACAAAGACACGAGAAAACGGTTCGTGGTACGGTGGAGCTGCTCTTTTGAAGCAATCAGCAAAATGATGAAGCTGTTACCGACTAAAGCGAAGCCAGAGAGGAGAAATCCCGTTACAAGAAACCATTGAGGTTCTATCTCGTCCATCATCCTAAACGCAAACAGTAATGTTTTGTTAGCCAACTTCCTATTTTCCCTCGTTTTTATTAATTTCGGAAGTTGTGGAATCGAAGCTGTTCTCGGAGCTATTGCACGAAAAAAAAAAAAAAAAAACTAAGAAAAACGAAGTTGTAAAGCAAAAAAATCTCACTCAAGTTCCTCCTCGCTTGGTTCAGTAAAATTCAACTGTTGGGCCATTTTCTTTCGTCACTCACTTCAACAATATATCATTACTGCTCTGAAACTTTGCAACAAATAACAATAAGATGGAGAATACATGCTAAAATGAAATGAAATGAGCGGCGCTCAATTTGTTCTGGACTGACTAATGACGCGTTTTGTCTATTGAGTTGTATTGAGTAGCATGACATTTCGATTAAATTTCGCTCATGTAAATAACAAGCCCCATATTTCTCCAAACACGAGGCTACTACATTTAAAAATATTTGACTGTTTGAATAAAACTTTGTCCCAATACCGTTTTCGTTCACGTATTGAATTATAATGCATCAAGTGTAGTTCTGTGTTTTGCTAAGTTTGAACGGAAGCTGAGGAACTTTTAATATAAATGCATTAGCGTTAATTTCGATAGCACCAGAATAACTAAAAAAAGCTCAAGAATAAAATAGGTTTCTGATTCTCTATTATTTCGCAGATATCATAGATCTATCGTCTTCAGAGAGTGCGTGTTTACGGAATTTCTCGCCTTTGAAAAACAAATTGACACCAACACTTTTTTTCACAGAGATCGGTGAAGTATTTATTTTCGATGGCTATTTTTATTAATTTTCTGTCAGACTACAGACAGCACTGACACTTAGCATTCTGCTAGGAAATGAACACTTCATATTATGACGGAAAGATCATCTTTTTTCCTCCTTTGAATGAGTTTTGTAATTATCTTTCTGTTCGCGTAACAAGTTAATAAAGAAAGTCGCAAGCTGTATTTTGCCTCGTGCTTCATTCGATAGGTGTACTCAAACTTTCAACTCTTAACTGTCTGTTATTCACGCATTCGGATAGTGAATCTGTACTGTTCGCAAGAAAGAGAGAAAAATTCCACGAGAGAGCTGCGGAACTGAGAAAACCAAACTGTGTTTCTTTAGTTTTTTTTTCCGTAATGAAGTTTTCCCCCTAAATGTCACTTGTAGCTAGCGCTGCCAAGCTCATGTCTTACTCAATTAGCAAGTGCTAGATGAAATGGACTACCCAGGCGTTTGCATTTTATATTATCGATTTGTAAATGGCACAGCACAGAACAGCCCAGAACTAAAATGATCAAATTCAGCAGATTATTTCATTTCCCCAGTTTGTAGAAATGGACCAATTATGGTGGCATATCTGAGATGTGACTCCGTGTTTGTTTTATTTCTATAAACAAGGGAAATGAATTAATACACTGTGCTTATATGTTGTCTTTTTTCGATGAACCATACACCGGTAAAAACGGACAACCTTTTCCGCACGCCGGCTTGAAAAGGAAATCTTTGAATGCGCTCTTTTAGGGGCTGGGAGTAAGATGGACTTGCCGATACCCCACCATGTCCTTTAATTTATCATCAGGGGGAGCGGTGTTAGAGATGCAACGAAATGAACGGATTTCCTTACGAAGATTCGTGCGAAGATTCACTTGGGTAAGCAGCAGAAACCACCCAAAATGTAAATATCTGTCTAAGTTTTGATGATATCCCGCCAGATTTATTGTGACTTTCATCAACAGGCCTCGCGTGACACTAGTCACGAACGAGATGGGTAAACTTACCCCCTGTCAGACACTTCTGAGAGCACCTGACTCTGAACACTGTGAAGTGACGCGTCATGGTCCTAAAAAAACTGAGGTAGCGATTTAGATTGGCTGGTTTCTTTTAAATAAATTTGCATTATTTTGACTACTTAACTTCGGGTATTAATTGGAAATTTATCTGAGCTTGGTTTTAAAGAGAAGGATGTATTGTTTTCTTCTCTAGAAAAACACGGTTTTCAATTACCTACAAAGAAGCGGAACTCGCTTCGTTTGCGACAGAGAAAAATTGCAGGCATTGTTGTGCCATCAGTCCCATGGACCAATCTAAGATGTGACTCCGTGTTTGTTTTATTTCTATAAACAAGGGAAACGAATTAATACACTGCGCTTATATGTTGTCTTTTTTCGATGAACCATACACCGGTAAAAACGGACAACCTTTTCCGCACGCCGGCTTGAAAAGGAAATCTTTGAATGTGCTCTTTAAGGGGCTGGAAGTAAGATGGACTTGCCGATACCCCACCATGTCCTTTAATTTATCATCAGGGGGAGCGGTGTTAGAGATGCAACGAAATGAATGAATTTCCTTACGAAGATTCGTGCGAAGATTCACTTGGGTAAGCAGCGACACCACCTAAAATGTAAATATCTGTCCAAGTTTTGATGATCTCCCGCCAGTTTTGTTTTGTTATGACTATCATCAAAGGCCTCGCGTGACACTAGTTACGAGCGAGATCAGTGAACCCACCCCTTGTCGGACACCCCTGAGAGCACCTGACTCTGAACACTGTCAAGTGAAGCGTCATGGTTCTAAAAAAAGGTAGCGATTTAGATTGGCTGGGTTCTTTTAAATAAATTTGCATAATTGTACTACTTAACTTCGGGTATTAATCGAAAATTTATCTGAGCTTGGTTTTAAAGAGAAGGATGTATTTTTTTCTTAGAAAAACACGGTTTTCAATTACCTACAAAGAAGCGGAACTCGCTTCGTTTGCGACAGAGGAAAATTGCAACATTGTTGTGCCATCAGTCCCAAAATGTTTCAGGCGTTCGTTGTAAAAATACAGAACTTAAGTCGTTATTTCCCTCATTCGGTTATTGCCCTCTTCGATAAGCAATAAAATAGCTATTTTTCAAAATGCGAATCTGACGTGCTAGTATGGCGCAAAAAAGCGTCTTTTCCTTAATATATATACATATTTTTTAATGACAGCTGATAAACAAAAGCGATCGATCTATCGCAAGCTCAGTTAAGAAACTAATATTTTAGCTAAATTGGATACTATATGCATTTCTTTGGTTTTCAGGAGAACAAGATTATCAGTCTGAATATAACACTAGAAGCGGACACCTAAAATGGTTGTTTTAGAATTAATTATTGAATGTATTCAAGCAAACAAACACATCTTTTTGTCGTATTAGAAACGTAACAAGGAAGAAAGGGAACCAGTATATTTGTACCTCTAACATGCGATCCGTAACCCGGCTGGTTCTGAATTGGCCAAATGTTCCTTTGAAATAAATGAACTTGAAATAATTTTTGAAGAAATCTTTCAACCTGACGCTAGCCTTCCTACTGGTGGGCAGCTGGGGAGATTTCCCGCTCGGGGTCTTTGTTTCGGCTGCAGACCGTGCTCAAACGAGCTAGAGCGGCGAATCCAGGAAGAAAACTTGAGTGAATTCCAATAGCATTCATACGTGAAATCCAAGCAAGCTACCAACAGTGACTCCAGGAAATATGTAGCAAAGACTAAACCAACGAAAATGAAACGTACAATTAACTAGTTTTCATGAAATATGATCCCTGCGAGGAACAGAAAGTCAAAGAAGACTAGTAAAATCTTAATTTTACAAGTAACGTACGGTGATCATGAAGAGATTTTCCCGAGACTTTCAGAATTGTATCCCTCTATCCGGCTTGTTCCTTGTCACGAAATTTTCGTTCCACTGAACTTCTCAGAGTGAAATTCTAGATGAATAGCACTGAAAAATAATCATAGTTTCAGATGCACTTTGTTTAACAAATTAAACTGCCACTTAAGTCATGTCGCGCTAAGCAGTTACGTCAGTGGGGAGTCGGTTTTTGATATCTTCTTCCAGAACAAATTGACAATATTGAGCGGCCATGACTTCGAAGACGTAATTTTTTTTAATCCCATCCATCTGGTTTAGGCTAAAATAATCATCTGATGTTTATATGGCGTTTTTAATCTTGTAATAATCAACCACACGTTTGTCACACGCAGGTAACAATTTGATCATAAACGTTTACTAATGTTGACCTAATTTTAATATATTCAAGTCAATATCACATTCTCCCTAATGGAATAATATATTTTCATCCAAATCATTAGAAAACATTTTTGCGCATGCTGTGCACCTAAAATCAGGGGCGAGAAAAATTAAAGCAAAGGAGAAAGCAATATAATCAAAATGAAAGAATATTCAGTAAAATATATTAAAACATAGAGCTCAAAAAGCTGCCAGCTAGCTGTTTAGTTGTCAAGATAACTTACATATTAGAGAAGAATCCGGTGTTTTGTGCACTTCAGAAGGCTACTAAAATCACTTGGTCACAAAATTTTGGTTGCGTTAGAGAGAAATCCTAGAGATATGGTAATCATATGTTATTCAAAGTTCAGCTGCACTTTTGTTTAACGCTGAAAGTGGCTTCACTCACCTTCCGTTAGGCAATCGCGTAGGAAGCCAGTTTACCTTTGACACTGTCGTCTTTCACGCAATCAAACTGTCAAATAAAGTTGCCTAACAAGAAATTTATGCACGACCCTGAAGCAGACAGCCCTCTTAAAAACCCAAGCATTTGATTTGACTGCAAATGCTTAGCTTCCTCCCATCATTACTTTTTCTCTTGCTTACTTGATGATCATAAAGAGAAACATCTGTAGCATTTTTTATTTCTTTTGATGATGTATTCAGGCTTTGTCAGACGTCCTTCGAACTAACTCATACAGCCTGCAGAAAAGTCGGGTTAGCGCGAAACTGGCGAAACGTGGTCGTGCTCTGTGTTCCGTCCCGATTGTTCTGCTGGATGGCTAACTAACTCATTATACCCGGTTAGGGGGGTACTCCCTATTATGGTCTGTACGGGGAGACTCTTGCCCGTAAGGGATACCTTTTTAGGTAGTCAGGTATATTTAACAATTATTCCACGAGCGCGCGTTGGATATGAGATGGTAGAGTTGGCTATAATCGTCTCATATCCAACAGGCGCGAGTGGAATAATTGTTTCATTAAAATCGCCCCCAAAATATAGAAAGATAAAAACTAAAACAAAAATAAACACACTCAAAAACATCACACGTACGCTTGCCATATTTGTAGAGCATGGTATAATGGCCCATAACCCATGATGGCTAAGCCAATGAAAACTCTCGAATTGCATTATGCAATGAACCAGTTTTTCATAAAAAAAAGGTAGGCATTTCACAAGTTGAAGTATACGAAAGAGTGGGGAAATCTGTCATTTAGTTATTAAAAAGGACTTTAATTTAAATGTTTCGAACAGACGCATGTTGTGGTCGTGTGATTAAATTTTTAACGGCTACATCGAAAATGACAAGAAGATTTCCTTTTATGGCAATTTACTCATAATAAAGGCCGGTTACGAAAGCGTGTGAAAAGCGTACCTTTTTTAAAATTAAAGGTATACGACAGGAGTACCTTTTCTGGCAAAATGGTATACAAAAGGGTAACGGGTCGGGCCCCTTGGCTCCCCCATATGATATAGTACCCCTGGGTTACCATGTTTCGCGCCAAAAATGTACTGAAAATGACAATTTCGTCTTCCGTTTCTCAACAACTACTTAATCTGGTATGTTTTGCCATAAATGTCTAGAGTACAATTTTGAACAGGTTACTTAAATAAATGAACAATTCATTGGCGATGCTGCATCTATAATTGGCTGTTCGAGACTTTAATCTTAAGATTCAACACGATACCTTGTCACGTTCTTGAAATCTCGAAACCAATCGCAGTACAATCGAAAAAAAAGTAAGAGTGTACTTGATTAAATGCACAGAGCTACTAAAATAACGCACCCCCAAGTGACTTTGCCAATAGTTTAAACCTGCCCGTTGTCACAACGTTCAAAAACAGAAAAATTTCGTTGATCGAAACCAGGAAATGAACTTGATGTCTCGCAACTTTTGGATCCCTGCAATTGCTTCGATAAAAGTAGACCTTAGGGCGCTGAACACGTTTTAGTAACGACTATAGCAATTCTGTGACGAGACTTATAATCGGCATGTAGTAAGCTTGGTAAAGGATCATTATAGCAGAGGGGGACCATTACATTATTGGTGGTTCACCCCTTAACAGGTGCACTTTACCATGAATTGTCCCGGTTATTTTAACGCCCAAGGGTGATTGAAACTGATAAGCAAACAAATATATACTGATCCAAATTTTATATCAGCTACCAGTAGAGTATGCAAATATCTCAATTTATCAGTACAGCCCGCAGCCATCTGAAAAAAATAATAGTTGGCTCTTTAATTGTCCCGGCAATCTGGTGATTGGTTTCTGCCCGCTTTGAAATTCAGATAACGAATTAAATATGTTTTTTTTATGTGGTGAAAAATAGAAAGATCACTCGAAAGAAATACTACTGTGATAAAAAAAGAAACAGAATATATTTTCTGTTCCCAGCTATCGAAAGTCAGTAGAAAACTTTGCATGTTCAGTTCGTAAGTGATTTTCTTTCGCCAAACACAATGGCAACAATTGTGAAGTCAATGCGCTTCAGTTGGTTTGCCACCAAATTCTCAAAGCTAACTTTATGGCAGAAAATAGAAAACAGACTTAATGAATGTTTGAGCTTGAAAAAAACAGGCGCATTTATAGAATCGATCAAAGTGATGCTTGTCGGTTATGCCAAAGATAAATGACTTCAATTAACAAGCAAATTCCCGCGAAAGAGACGTTCTGTCTCCTCCTTTCCATCTCATTCAAATACAAACTTCCAAAAGTGGACGAGTCATCTCTCAGGGTTTGTCAGTAGAAAGAAATAGAATGAAAACTTCCGGTAACAGAGTAAGGGCAGCCGAAAATTTATTTTCACTTGCAATATTTATCTTCTAAAAATGTGTAACAAGGGAAATACGTCTATTGGTGGCGGTTTCGTAAACTTATCTATTATTTAGTCATGGCTGAATCTTTTCAAACACGTCGCTTTCCATGCAGCTGAAGTTCACACTCACAGTTGTATCAATTCTCCTTAGCGACTGCACTACATTTCGTTCAATACCAGTTTGGAGAATATAGTTTAATTTTACATCAACAAAATCACTTGTCTGCTTCACAATGCGCTATTATTCAGTACAACTAGAAATCAGATGTTGGAACAGATAGCTGTTGTTGCACTGATGATTTTCCACAATCTCACTAGCTTTCTCCTTAACAATGCACTGATGATGTATGGAGAAAATAGAAGTTAATTACACACTTTGCTGAGCCTCTGCACCCACAACACAGCATCAACAAACTTGAAAAAATTGTATGTATAAATTATTAAGAAAAGATGAAGAAACAACCAAACCGCACATGCAGATAAACAAACTCATTTTCTTTACCTTTCAGGAAAGCTCAAACCTCGCTCGATGGCCTCTTCCGGTGAAAACAAAGCTTTTTAACGCAGTGCAACGCACGTGTAATTTTTTCACGACTAATCTTAAACGCAACACAAGCAGAATAAGACGTAGTCCACACCCTGAACTCTCCTTACTTCTCGCCCCATTTGAAAGGAGAGTTCAGGGACTGGACTAAATAAGAGGAAGAAGGCGGTAAATTAAAAATTAAAGCATCGCACTCCAAACCCTACCATCGTAAAATCATTTGGGTTATTCCAGCATTATTCCAGAATCTAATGTTGTCTTTTTGAAGCATGTTTAAATGTGTTTACATCGAGGATCTTGAAAACTTTTAGTCGAATTCTTTCACGTTCTTCGTTTTTAGTCAATCTATGATCTTTAAACAACATTGCTTGGTTCATTGCTCTCTCACTGGGGGTTCTATTTTCGCAAACATCTCCTCCATTTGAAGGTAAATTTGTATATCGTAAAACAGACGCCTCAAATTGTGACAGAGCTCCCTTAAAAAGTGGTCAGTTACGAACTGAATTAAGTTCAATTGATGGCAGAGACCGACCTACCTGAGATCTGTGGAATCCGTCTTTGGTGTCCCAGCGGATGACTATAAACAACGCAACATGTAAAGTCGCATTGCTTATAACCTCATCCGCGCTAGAAACATTCGTCAGTGATGGACATGGCGCTAATGAACATGAAATATGACATCAATGGAGATAGAGACAGAGATATAGTATCGTATTGAAATTTTGGCCCGCTGCCGTGATAAAATAACACCGCATTCAGAACTTCCATATTATGACAACAATGGATATGAAAAAATGGTTTTACTTAAATTGACCATCAATCAAAATAATTTCTTGCTAGAAATTTCTCTTTTGTGTCTGTTTGCTCCTTGTTTTTCGGAGAACGCTTTTAAATTATTTGGCCAGTTGCGAGTTTGGATCACAAGCGTTCATCCTGTTGACTGCAACTAGATCAACATGTTAAGGCCCCCGGTCCACACTACGCCTGGGAAATTTGTAAGCGAAGGTTTCACTTAGAAAACGCATCAAATGTTTTCCGTCCACACTACGCGGGAGGAATTTAAAAACGCAACAAACACCGTCATTTTGGATTTGTGTTCCGGAGGAACACTCGGGTAGGGAATATCACATGATTATCGTGACTGCATTGTTTTCAAAAGCTCCGTTTTCAAAATGTTTTCCGTCCACACGAAAACGAAAAGGCGACGTTTCAAAATTCCTCCACGATCCACTGAGTTGGAAGAGCGTTTTCGAAAAGCCCGTTTTCGTGACAGATTAGTGTGGACGGTAGGCCTAACCGTAGAAATAAAGCTGCGTTTTCAAATTCCTCCAGAGTAGTGTGGATACTGCCTAAGTCTCAAAAAATACTAATAACTTAAAACCACATTTTGAGTTTATGGATCTTAAAATTCTCGAGCAGATTCACCCACAAAATTTTGTGCGGGTGAGAACTGGAGCGCTTGAAAGCAACACTCACACCTGTAAACGTTGTTTCTGTTAGCTATACTACGGACATGAAAAGTTTCGCGTTTTTTTGCGGGCTCTCGGGCTCTCGGGTGGGGTGGGTAACAGGGTGAGGATTTCCTTCGTCTTCCCAACATACCTGGCGCACAACATATCAATCGCTATTATTCAGTCATTTCCCAATGGACAATCGGGTAAATAGCGTTAACATTTTGCACTCGTAGCTTCGCAGTAGAAACGTTTTGTGTTTTCTGTAGCCTCTCGTTTATGCTAATCATTTTGCCGATCTAGATCCACTACCATGATGTATTTTGTACACATGTTTATGTTTCTTAAGAAGCTCTGGGGAGACTAAGAACACGTTTTCGGCACCAGGATTTCTGGGATCGTTAAACAAAGCCCGCGTGGCTGTGATTAGGTAATGGCGTGTGCGTTTTTTGTATTTTATTTGATTAGGTAATGGCTGCCTTTGGATACGTACCACTGACCAATCACATCTTGCTCTTGTTACCATGATGATTGCTAACGGCTTGCAACCCAGCGCCACGCTTCCTGCCATAAATATCGGCATAGAGATTACCTGTAACAGGACTTATCATCTCGCAAAGATCATTAAGATCCGACTTGCATCAAAACTCCACTAGCCCTTTACAGTAGTTTAGTTAGTCGGGGAGCACTGCAAAAAAGTGGAGAAAAATTGAGGTAGAAGACGGTGCGAGTAGGCAAAACAAAATTCTAGTTTCCTCTCCTATTTTATTCTTTCGCTTGCCTTTTTCGCGCTGCTACCAAGTAGAGGAAGCGGCGTTGATTAGGGCTCTGGATAGGCCTTTCCTCAAATATCCGGATATTAATGTTTGGGGTATTTAGAAGTTTTCGAGATATTTAGAAAATTTAAGGATATTTTGAAATATTCATAGCTTTTCTTTTGGCATTTTCCCGCTTTTTTCTTGAAACAATACTCAGTTCTATGCCAGAAACAATCTAGTTCAGCGATTACCTACTCGAAATATATATTCCATATCACTAAAAAGGCTGAACTAGCAATTTTCCAATATGGCGGATACTGGTAACGTTTTCTTGCACAGATTACAACCTGGTGTGCAATTTTTTTTTTTAGAAAAATGACTTTTACTTCAAACCGGTTTTGTCGCTTTGCACTCAGCCTCAAGATCATGCGGCAAAATATTCACCCTCTATGGTGAGGTGGGGATATTTGACAATATGGCGGCTCACTAGAAGTAAACGACACTTGTGAATTGGCCAAAAACAGACCCAAATTCAATGGTCAAGAGGAAATCTCCATTTAAAGCTCATCGTAAAGGAGTCTCTTGTGTTAACTTTGGTCCAAATGGACAATTAATAGTTTCGTCGTCAGCTGACAAACCGATCAAAATACGGAACTTTTCGGAAAAAATTGGAAGGGACGTTGAAAGGCATTCTCGAATGTTGTTTGGAATTCAGAAAGCCGACTTCTTGTTCGGAATCAGATGACACTAGTTTCCAACAAAACGTGAGTAACAACTCTTCTTGGTCATCAATATGTTGCTGCTTGAATATGAAGCTGGTTGTGTCAGTCCCCCGGGGGGAGGGGGGGTACTCTTATACGGGCTTTATAGGTCTGTGCGGCCACAAAAAGTAGGTTTTTCAGTCGTTTTGGTCATAAAAAGTTTATTGCTTTTGGCCATTTTGATCTTAAATAAGGTATGGTTTTAGCACTCTAGTCTTGAATTGGGTATGTTTCTTAGAAGATTACAATAAGACCGTCAACAAAAGGCCTTCATAACTTATGTATAGGGCAACTGTGCCAGCTACAAAGGTCATAAATTGGGTATCAAATTTTTGGCCAGGTCATAGATAGGGTAGCAAAAATCGCAGATTTTGGTCATAAATAGAGTAAGGGTTTTGGGGAGTGGGCCACACGCCCCCACCCAACTTTTCTGGGAGTTCCCCGCCTCCAGGTGTCGGCCCTGTGTCGGGCTCATTTAATGAAAGCATCAAGATCTAGAATGTATCTGAAGGTGTACAGTTTTAGTTTAAAAGCATTCAGTACAAAAATTATCCAGACTGCAGAGTGGGTACAATATGCACACTGAGAAAAAAAACATTTTTTGGTCTTATTTGATAACATGTAATTGATCATTATTGTAGCCTACCATTGTCACACAGTCATCTTTCTGCAGTCATCGCCTATGACAATGTGCATTGCTGGGGAATATTCTTGGCCTGGTCAGTGTAAAACGCAGATTGCGGACTACAGACTTTTTAAATACATCTATGGGTTATTGACCAAGCATGAGGTTAAGATGACTGGATATTGGCCAAGTTCTTTTTATGCATGTCTATGGACCAAGACATAAACACGCAAAAAAGAATGAGGCACTCAGTATCCAGCCATCTTGACCAAATAAGCTTGGTCAATAAAGGTTTTATTATAAGGAAAAAGAACACTATATTCTTGCAGGACACAGAGGCTTATCCCGAGCAGGCAAGATAGCCCCATCTTGCCTGCTTGGGTAGCCAATCACAATGCACAATTCGGTTCATCTTGCCCACTCACAGAACTAACCATAAAATAAATTGTATTATTTCCATTATCGATTGCTAACTGTTAGCATGGTTATTCAGGCTAATTGCAGTGGAAGTCTGCCCTCCGGTTTGCTTGAATATCACTCCAGCTAGCCTGCCCATCACTTAGGTTAGTCCGAATGGAAACGCAGTTTGCTGAATCTATTTAGCCTGTTTACATTTAGCTTTCAATGATGGAAATGGTAACAGTTAAAAAGTTCAAGAGTCTGCAGTCTGCATTTTACCCTCAGTCTGCATTTTACCCTCAGTCTGCTATTTACCTCCAGTCTGCTATCTGCATTTTACTCCTGGTCAGCCTCAATCTGCTATTTACCCCCATTCTGCAATCTGCATTTTACCCACAGTCTGCATTTTGCCCCCTGTACACAGTCTACATTTTACCTTCAGTCTACAATTTACTGTCAGTCTACATTTTACCCTCAGTCTGCTATTTACCCCCATTCTGCAGTTTGCATTTTACCCTGTCTGCATTTTGCCCCCTGTATGCAGTCTACATTTTACCTTCAGTCTACATTGAACCCTCAGTTTGCATTTTACCCCTGGTCCTCAGTCTGCAGTTCGCAGTCTGTGTTTTACACTCTGACTTGTTGTTATCCTGATTCAGGTGTTACATATTAAAACATAATAAATGTAGAACAGTAATTTACTGTTCAAGAATTTATTTTCTTGACTGTTTTTTTATGTTTTCTGCAGTTCCAAGCTGTAGTGATTACTCAGTGATCCCCTGCCATGATACTCAAAGGACAACTCCAGTGGTATGGCATGCATTTTAAATCCAGTCCACAGTCCACATTTTACCCTCAGTCTTCATTTTATCCCTGGTCTGCAGTCTACATTTTACACTCAGTCTGTATGTAACCCCCAGTCTGCAGTCTGCATTTTACCTTCAGTCTGCACCATACCCCTGGTTCGCAGTCTGTATCTTACCCTCTGTCAGTCTTCATTTTACCCCCAGTCTGCAGTCTGCAGTCCTCAGTCTACATTTTACATTGACCATTGTTGTTATCCTGATTCAGGTGTCAAATATTAAAATGTGATAAATGTAGAACAGTAATGTACTGTTCAGGAATTTATTTTCTCAACTGTTTTTATGTTTTCTGCAGTTCCCAGCTGTAGTGATCCCCTGCAATCATACTCAAAGGACAGCTGTAATGGTAAGTCTATGAGATTCTTTTTGTGCTTATTTTTTTACATTTGCTACTAAAAGAAGTTTCTATTACTTAAGATGCTTTCATCATTATTTGTTAAATTGAAAAGAAACATTTTGTGGCAAACAGGTGATTTGATGTACACCTTTATGAAGAATTAGGCATGATCATAGAGCACTGCATTTCATGACATAAATATCTCGTTATATAAATTTATTTGAACTCTGATTGGTGAGGTTGATTAGGTGTTAACAATAGAGTATGCAAGTGAAGTGTCATGTTAGCAAACAACACGTTTATTCACGATCCTAAAAATTCTATATGTTTAAAAAAATGCAATTGCAATCTCAAGTCTAATTTGTGACTAATTTCCAAAGAAGATTGTTTGAAACCTTTTGGCATGAAACCTGAAGTGTCAATGTTGGTCTGTTGTATTTTGAAATGTGCTACTGAGTGTGGTAAGCCCAGGGGGTGGGGGGGGGGGGGGTACTCCCTTATATGAGCTATATAGGTATGTGTGGCCCCAAAAGGTAGGGTTTTTCAGCCATTTTGGTCATAAATAGGTTATCGATATTGGCCATTTTAGTCATAAATAGTGTATGGTTTTAGCACTCTAGTCTTGAACTGGGTATGCTTCTTAGAAGAAGCTACTTTTTCATCACTATCAATAAGACCATTAACAAATGCCTTCATAAATTGTGTGTAGCGCAACTGTGCCAGCCGCAATGGCCATAAATAGGGCATTGAATTTTTGGTCAGGTTATAAATAAGGGTAGCAAAAATTACCCAAACATCTGCACAGTGTACATGACATCAAGGATGACTTGACATATGATGTGATGGAGTATTTGTGGTTGGAAAGATCTTCGTTCCGAGCATTAAAAATATCAAAATTTGTGAGTATTACTTGTATGGATACAAAACAACATATATGCAATCTGGTTGTCCTAGCAATCTTCCAGTTCCCTTCATTCTCATGGGTGGAGAGAGGCTCCGTGAGAGTAAAGATGTTTTGCCCAGGAACACATCACTGACTAGTCCTCGTGGCCAGTACTGGAATGTAACGTCGTGATTCAGAATTCAGCACATTATCTATTAGACCTTGAAACCTCACAACTGCTGCTAGTAAAGGTGCATAATTTTTTTCTTCTCAGGACTCATGTTTCAAGTCTTTACGTCATTAAATGACATAATGAGCAGCATTAGTGATGAGTAGTGATGAGTTGGTAGACTGATTTAAAAAGAAAGTAAGGAAGCTGAAAAAAAAGCTTGTTTGTCAAATCACAGACAGATACTGCAGTCAGTGGAGCTTAGTGAATGTAAGTGCTTGTCTCTCCCACTCCTAATTTTACAGTGTACATCATCATTGTGAGGGTGTTATTGAAAGAACCTGG
The DNA here is from genome assembly GCF_042242905.1 of Orbicella faveolata. NCBI lineage: Eukaryota > Metazoa > Cnidaria > Anthozoa > Scleractinia > Merulinidae > Orbicella > Orbicella faveolata. The sequence continues at coordinate 3,966,049 of NW_028301564.1, read as the reverse complement.
GTCAGGGGTGGATTGGGTGGCTAGCCAATCCCTCTTGGAGAAGTGAAACGTGACAAAGGTTGTGGCTATTATGGCAGAAATAAAGGCAAACCTCTGAACAGGTTCCTCATTGTAATTTCTACTTTGTGCCATTGCCAGTATTTCTAGTGAAACGGTTTTCAAATAGGCTTGAATTGTCAAATTGCAACATTTTCTACAAATGCATGTCCCATTGATTCTGCAACCCAAAGGTATCAGCCACCACCCCCGCCCCGGTTTGCGCATGTTGAAAAGTTTAGCTTCAATTTTTCAAATTCGTCGTTTGTAATCCGTGTTTATCTTCCCCATCCTTAGCCATTCTTGTTCCTTAATGGTTTATCAGTATCTCTTTAGTGTTTTTCTATCTTATTAAACTGTTGTTTTCAGGTTTCCTACCATTTAAAGGTAATTTTGTATGTGGTCAAAATAACTCAAAATACCTTGACTGAGCCCCCTTAAGTTGTACGCAACTCCGTGCTTTTCCCTCGTGGGATGGGGCCCTCCTTCGTGTTCGTTCCCCGTTTATTCGTTTATCCTCTGTGCGTTCGCTCGTTGTGTACACCATGTTTTCTCCCATGCATTTCCTTACTTCAAAGCAGTAAAAAAAAAAAACTCTGTGTTTTCCCTTATTGTTGCCGGTGGCTGCGTTTCGTCTTTCCTCGTACATTCACAGCAGGTGTTTTTTTTTTTCTTTTTGTGGGCTCGCTTATCCACTACACCCTGCTCTCTTTTAATGGTACCTTGTATAAGCCCCCGTGTGTTTCTCAAGTATTCCCTGTGCGTTTTCTCCGCTGTGTGCTCCGCTATTCGCCACCCCGCGCATGCACCCTTGGGTTACTGGACGTTCTCCAGAAGAGAAGAGAAGTCAGTTGACACCCATATTTCTACCAATCGTTAGTATCAAATTTTTTGCATTCTACCTTTTAAGGTAATATTTCAACCAAAAATACCGGCTCCAAGTCATTCTACCACGTGCGCTTGCCGGCTTGGTTTACATTTCGTGTTGAACTCAGTTCAGAACAACCGTATGGCTTAAGAAACCGCAAAACGTACGTTAGAAGCTAGTTCAGAAACCTAACGAGATGCAAGGTTCTTAGTGTTTTTTTTTTTTATTGAGAGTTCAGCTTTCTTTATAAAAAGTTGCGTTTCCTTGTCAACCTTTGTCTTGTACTAGTCAACGCGCGCTGGTGTACAACAATTCACTATGAATATTTTACTCCTCGTTTACTCGTTTGTTTCCACACTTGGGTTTGTTCCTTATGCAATTTTTATCTATTCTATTTTCAGGGAGTAAACAACTGAAGACAGGAAAGCCAGGAAAACACAAGGAGATCAAAAGGATTCAAGCAGAAAGGATGAAGAAAAAGTTGAGAATAGCATTTGGGAATTTTGATAGATTGAAATCTCTCCCATGCGAAATGGCAGTCTTGAAACTAGGGAAGATATAATCGAGTTCAAAATCGTTTTGTTTGCTAAAAGTTTTATTATTTCTGTCCTCTCCGCTGAAATATTTGCTTTGACGTGGCACTTGATTCGGACGTGAAAAAATTAAAATCGGTGAGGAACGCTAATTTACTCTGCCATTTTTGATGGAAAAGTTTCAACCGCTTTCGAGTTATCATTTAGTACATGTTTTCAAATTATGGCGAGTTTTCTTACATTGGTCGAGCGATCATCAACCTGATTCAATTATATTTTATCGATTCGGCATTTGCATGCACGCATTACTTCGTGTATTTTGTCAAAGTCGCGCAATAGTAACTATTGGTTACGTGATCATGTCAGTCATCATAACAAATTCTGTTTTGATGTAAATTGGACAAACAATTCAACGCTGTCTTGTTCTACAAAATCGCATTAAGGACTAAGTTTTACGAAGGTCAAGTTTCAATTTATAATGTGGATTGTGTGTTGGAGGGTAATGCCCTTGCTCAAAAACAAAATTGAATGACTGGTCGTGGAAAATTGTGTCAGATGTCCCATCAAACTTTATGTTATCAGAAAATTATTTCTACTTTTTCAAAACTAGGCATTTTCAGATACGAGCTTGAAGAAGTAGCTAAGAACTGTCTCGATCGATTCTTCGAACTGCAGCCGAATAGACGTGAAAGTTTATAATTTTTTCCCTTAATTTCCCAAAAAGTTCACGGAAATTAATTCATATGACGTGTAGGCCTAGTTTCTCTAGAGTAAATCCAGATACCGTGGGATACGTGTGGACAGGTGAATTCAATTTCAATATGCTACGTGTGGCGAAAGAAAAAGTTGCGGAGTCAAAAATATCAGGATACATGTGGACGGGGCCTGAGAGACAAACTCGCATGATGGAATTTATGAAATACACAGACAGAATTGGAACAGAATTGCGGCAAAAGTTGTGGTCTACATTGACAGCTTTCAGCCAATTCACTTTTAACAATGCTACATGAATTGTCTCTCTTTGAGTGACTAAAAGAACATTTTACATTCTTATTTGTCTATAACACGAGATAGCTATTGTTTATCATTCCCTTCAGAAATAAAACCATGTTCACTTACAGTTTTTGGAACTTGAGTTTTTAAGTGCAAATTCAAGCTACACTCGAAATTGTCTTGCAGAAACAGAAGAATCATTTTCTGTGGTTTTGTCTCGGGTGCTTGAAACAATACCAGCAGGCGAAAATGCTGGTGCTTCGCAGAACACTGGACATGGCTTAAAAATTTTTCACCCCTAAGAGGTGCCAATTCTAAAACAACACATTAATCTTTTGTCAAATTTCTTTTTTGTTGACCCAGCCTTTGAGGCTGAACCTAGGAGATACCAAATCCATTTTTAACCCCTAAAGGTAGGATGAGCACCCCACTCCTTTTAGTAAGGGGGTCCCCCACCTCCTCCCCCCCTCCCCATCTCCTGGTTAAGGAGTCCCAACATCTCTACATTCAGATATGTCATGTTTAGGATAAATGGCATGGTCCCCTTCATCAGTTCACCGGAGATTTCAGAATTCCAGCTGACCTACATGTGGTAGCAGCTATGTAGAGTCCTAATTCCCATATTTTCAACAAAAATTACCTTTAATGCATGTAGCTGTATCTGAAGTCTACCATTAGTCTTTCAGTACTCCAATATAATCACATTATATTCATGTGCTGCAGTTTTTCCTAATAAGTAATACAGTCACTTTGATAAGCGATTTACTCTCTTGTTTTTCAAGCAGCATGTAAAATTCAAAAATAGCAATAAAACAAAAAGTTTTAATTAAGCTTACAGAGGACGTTAGCTTGTAAGGCTGAACATACCGAGGATGGTCAAAGACGTCACTTGAATCTTGAGGTCGCTTGTCGTTTCTGGCACTAGAATAAGTGAGCGAATTTCCCTCCAGTTTGTTCCACCAGCACAAGTTTGTGTATGGAACACGTTTGGGAACTTTTCCTGTAACTTAGACACAACATTAGGCAAATTAAAGTTTCCAAGCACCTCGTGCGATGAAGAAGGAGCGAAATGCAAATTCAGGTTGAGTCCCAGGGCCACCTGTCTTTCTCAGCCGGCGGGCCTTGGCGCGAGGAAAGAGCGTTCGATCTTGTTCGATCTTCTTCAATCTCCTACAGCTACCCAACGGGTTTAAACGAAGAGAGCATGTATTTGTTTCGTATGGAGAAATTCACCGAAAATTCTCCCCGTATAAAGCCAGTTTTAAGGTAATTCCATCGAAATAGAACTCACAATAGATTTTCTATCAAACTTCACCAGTTGGCTGCTTATATCAAGAGAACTTAAAATTTGAAATAAAAAAGAGAGATCTCCATATTCGTTTAGGAGCGGGAAGACCTCCAATAAACCCCATAATTCGTAGAACTATCTGCTTTCAGAAACGTTTATGTTTGAACCATTTACCTTACGCTTTAAGAGAGCAGAAAAAGAGAGAGAACGTTAAGCGAGAAATACAACAATGGGTGTATTGCATAAATGTTAAGGAGCAATTTGATGTGCATTTCATGATAAGGGCACTCATAGTCAGTCGACAGGGATACAATATGTTCCAAGCACGCAGTGTTCTGGGGCCACATATTATCTTTTACGAGTGCTAGCTATGCTCTCATTTTCCGTGATAATTTTTTACTCCGCAGTAGAAATTGGTCCATATTCACTGTACAGATAGAAGGCGATCTCTGCATTCGAACTAAATAAAAAATCGTCAGGTCCCGGTACTCGTTTCCGAGGAAAAAACGATGATTTGTCTATCGTAAGCCAAGCCGCTTTGAAAAAGCCACCTTTAATTGACTGGGCGGCTTTCTGGCCGGGTAGGGATTTTGACGATTGGTGCTGCTGCGATCGGTTCGAGTGTCTTCCGCGAAAAAACAATTTAATTAGTTAATTAGATTACTTTGACAGTTGATTACTTTTCTCTCGATTTCGAGAGAAAATTAAAACCGACTGTCAGTAGTCTAGGCTAGCCATTTTTGAAGATTTTCAAGGATCCTTCTAAGGCCGAACAGGCATTTCTTAGCATTTTCCACAATTTTTGGAAGATATCCAAAGCTTGCCGAAGATTTCCGAGAAAGTTCCGAAGATGCTTTTGGATCACTCGGGAATCAATCCGAGGGATAAAGTTATTAGCAACTCCGGTTGAATTGCAAAAGGGCGTGAAAATATGACTTCTTCAAAAACATTTAGGCAAGTTAAACTGACTTCTGCTCTCTACTTACAAACCCTCTTCCGCCACTATTTTTGGAAGATTTTCAAGGATCCTTCGAAGGACGAACAGGCATTTCTTAGCATTTTCCACAATTTTCGGAATATATCCGAGGCTTGCCGAAGATTTCCGAGAAAGTTCCGAAGACGTTTTTTAGATCACTCGGGAATCAATCCGAAGGACAAAGTTATCAGCAACTCCGGTTGCAAAAGGGCGTGAAAATATGTCTTCTTCAAAAACTTTAATTTAGGCAAGTTCAAATACTTCTGCTCTCCACTCACAAACCCTCTTCCGCCGCTATTTTTGGAAGATTTTCAAGGATCCTGCTAAGGCCGAACAGGCATTTCTTAACATTTTCCAAAATTTTTGGGAGTTATGCGAGGCTTGCCAAAGATTTCCGAGAAAGTTCCGAAGATGTTTTTTAGATCACTCGGGAATCAATCCGAAGGACATAGTAAATAGCAACTCTAGTTGCAAAAGGGCGGGAAACAATGTCTCTTCAAAGAGATTTATGCGAGTAAGATTACTTCTGCTGTCTGTTTACAAACCCGCTTCCGCCTCCGGATAAAAACTTAAACCTTAAATTTTAGCCGGGTTGTGGCCTTAAATGGACAAGGGAAAAATGTCAGAAACATTAGACTTAACCGTCTAGAATTTAAGGCCGAAGAGACGGATGAGCGAAATATGGAAATATGCACTTTGTCGCTGCTCGGTCGAAACTCTACGGTTTCCCTAGTTCTGGTATTGGCTTGATAACTGATAATTATTCTATCATGTGGTACATTATCCATTGCAAGTCAAAATTAACTTTAGTTTCCAAACTATCAAGTCTGCGACAATGTACATGCGGCAACAGTTAGCTACAGTTACATTCCAAACATACGTAGAATCTCCCCTCGTGTTTCAATTAACGGACGACAATTAATCTCCAACCGCAGACAACTAAGGCTTGAGTTTCAATGTAAACGTATAGAAATCTTAATTATCTTTGAATGATCTGAAACCTTAAGCAAGTGATGAAACGTATACATGAGAAGAGTGCTGCAAAGAGGGGGTGGAGGGGCGAGCGGGATATGATTCGCGTCCGTATTTTAGCTGCTTTCAACAATGTTTTTTTTTTTTTTCCATAAATTCACAAGTCACGTACGTCGTATATATGCTTTTCACACGTCGCATGGCCTGCATAGCAGGTGGTTTCGGTGGGGTTTTTGCGTTGAAAAGCGTCACCTAAACCGCCAACTACGCAGGCTACACGTCGCACACTAATTTTTGCCTGTTCATCACTTGTTACGATTACAAACCTTTTGCCATCCTCCGAGAATATTACAACAAGAACCCTAGTTCTCTCTGTTTTCTTTAGAACTGGATTGTTACAAGGTACGGCCGGGTGAAATTCATACTCTGAACAGTACTAGAACAGTACAGTATGCGCCATTTTACCCTACGTTACCTACTGTCACTTAGTATGGCACTTTTGTAAAGCTAGCGATACTAGAAAACTGGACAGATTACAAGAAAGAGGCCTCAGAGCAGTTTTTAAGGATAACAGCTCAAGCTATAATCAACTGCTCGCGAGGGCCGGTCTGCCCGCATTACTTAATAGACGACTTCAAGACCTCTCTATTTTGATGTATAAAGTTAAACATAAGTTATGCCCCTATTATCTCTGTGATTTTTTCAGCAATAACCCTGGTACGTATAACTTAAGACAATCTGACTTTACAATGCCAAATTGTGGTCAAAATTACCAAAGAGCATAAGAGAGGCCACATCTCTCAATACTTTTAAGACGAACATCAGAAATCTCAACAATCTTGATGTATTATTGGATGATGGCTGCAGAGGCTGTCCGCTCTGCTCATCCTAAAGAATTTTTTAAGTATGTATTATTGTATTATAAAATCCACTGTACATAGTCTCATAACATATTTTAACTTGGATTTAAATTTTACTATTGTAAAAAGCTATAGGTTTTTTTTTTTTTAAATTTAACTCGTTTTTGTTATGTCCCCGTATTAGTAGGGGAGTTTTTCCCCAGCTAGGTGGTTGATGACATTCTTAATAAAGTTTCTATCTATCTATCTAGAACTTGACCATACTGTAGTCTGTAAAAGCCAGGTGGATGATTGAGAAACGAAAGAAACTCACTATGTCTTGCGGAAACAACACGAAGTGTAGCAGACGGGTGTTACCCCTAATAACATTAACACTCTCAAGTACAGTTGTTATGAGAACTCTTTTCCGTTTTTAGCTTAGTGATTCTGATGAATCAGACGATTGACTTTACTTCGGGGAGCGTTATTTTATTAAGAGAATATTAAGTATGTTGTCTACTTGTCTCTAATGACAACAGTTCCCTTTTTTAGCCATATAATTTCTAGACGTATCATAACAGTTAATTCTTGTGGTTAGCGTTTTCGCTCGTTCGCGCAAACACTTCACATTGGTGCGGTCAATCTTTGATACTGAAACTATTTAAGTCGTGTTAAAATAAGAAAATTGACGGAAACAACGAAAGTAGGTTTATTAAGAGAAAGTTAGGCGTGACAGGGATTAGTTTTTGATGAGTTAATACCATCTAAATTATTTTTTCGCTGAAACGATCTTGTCTCTAAAGCAACAGCTGCTCTCTGTGTAATTAATCGTGCCTCGTCCCCTCACCTGAGTGTTCCTGCGATCGGGGTTCCGCGTAGAACTATCGACCTGGGCGGCAAAACGTGATAGAGACTAAGAGAGAACAAATCACAGCTAATCTGTTCTTGACCAAAAGCGAGATGACCCGATGTGAAAAAGTGGAGACTCCGCGAGAAACAATAATTAAAAGCAGATTAAAATAGGCTGTGAAGTGAATCAGTCCAGCTTGTTGAAAAACGTGCTTTCCTGTTTTAGGATCCCTAGTCTTGACTCTATTTTGTGACTTTTTTACCTTTCATAAAATTGCTGTTTATGGCAAAATAAATCTTGTTTACAGAGTAATTATCCATTAGCTGGGTTTGGACTGGAAACAGTTTTACTCACAAAGTGAAAGGGGATGTGTTAGGAATATGTTAGAATCCTTCATTCCCGGGACAATCAGTGCTCTTTCCTTGATTGAATTCTTTGCTTAATCCACGAAGAAACGTTGAAAATGTCTGGGCGACCACTGAGAAACTACAATCTTCTTTCTGTCTAGTAGGCTCTGGAGTATTCCCAGGAAGAAGCATAACTAGACACTTGAAAATGCGAAATTTGAGGTCATGAGGTTGATTTGTCGAATTCCTTTTGGCTACGCCTACGCGACACTCAACTGCCCACATGTAGGATATGTATAAATATGGAGAAAATATCAACAGACTGAAGACAGAAGAACTTCAAAAAAGACAGGAAAGAACTTTAAAAGACGAAGAAAGTACAATTTGTTTACCATGGCAGTTCATTTTTATCCTGTGGTGATTTTATGCATCCTGTCATGGTCCTGTGCTCTGGTTTATGCGGGAGTTATGCAGTTAGAGCATCCACAACAAGCGTTTTGTGAAGCAGACTTTGGTAAGTTTGTGGTAAAGGTCATAAAGCGGCTTAACTCATAATATTGTAAACGACAATTTTCTAAACGAACGAAAAGATCAAAACGACAAAATACATGTCCCTCGCGTACCATTTCAAGGTAAAGGTGGTTACTTGTTCGTTGAAAATGCGAGTTTTATATCATGGCTTGAAAAAAGCGTATCGTACTTAGGTAATAGGAAACTTCACGGGACACTGTATTTGAGATTTGATCGATTTATCCCGCATTTCAGTTGACTGTCACGGCGTATTTTTGTCACTCGCTCCAAATGGGTCGTGTTCTTTTAATTTCGCATTCACATGCTCGAAACTGAGAGCGGATTACAAGAAACAAAGTTTTACTTCTCAAGTGGACCCTTAGATGTCATACTTGAGGTATTAATGAATCGAAAATCAGCAGTCCCTTCTCAAATATTCTTTTTCATTTTCATTTTTCTTTTTAAAAAACTGATCGCGCTATACTTTACTTCATCGAGCCATAACCGCTTCAAACTGATCTTGTTTCAAATCGGCTAAAAGTGCAGAGATATCGTAATTGAGAGTTGACTGTTTCCGGACACGTTGCGAAATACGTGTTCCGGCATTTTTGTCCATTGGCTCAGCTCAGTTACCATTAAAATGCTTTTAAAATGACACCTTAGATAAACTTTACATCAGCCATAGCAACTAACTGCACGTAACGCTCGCTTCGCACTCGCCTCGCGCTTTAGTCGCGCGAGATCCATTCGAAGCTCATTATGATCTATCGAACAAACGTGATTAAAAAGTCTCCATGCTTAACTCCCAATTGGAACCTTAATATTTTGCCTTTATTTTTTCCACCCCTTCTCTTGCTTTTAGGCGTCTTTTAAGGGTTTAAAAGTGCCACTAGCTATGAATACTTTCCACAGAAAAGGGGAAGCCTTTATAACAGTTAAAATGATCAACTCTGTAACGGTGCTTAAACAAATGCAAATTGTAATAGCCTTCTTTTTTGCTTTAGTGATACGAGCAGTTGTTGAGTCGGGGCCTAAAAAAGACGGACATCATGATGTTTTTGCCATCACCATCAAAGAAGTGTTTAAAGGAATATCGCATGGCCAACAAGAAAAAGCGTTTGGCGTTTTAAACACAGAACTCACCACCAAACTCTACACACCTCGCAGTTACATGGATGATAATGTCTCAGGACCATTCGGGATCAAGATGGGGACAGAATACTTCATGTACGGCGACATTATCGAAGGTGGAAAGTTGTTTACGAAATTCTCTGACCTGCGCGAGCCATGGGACAAAGTGACGTCGCGTCAAAAAGCAAACCTTCGAGGGTACTACGAGGCGGGATGTCGGCAATGCCGATTGAAGCCTCATGGGTGTCCAAACTCGGACCCTGAGTGCCACCAGAGGTTACCCGGATGCGAGAAGAGAGCGGGAGAATATCCACGATCGTGGAAATGGATTTGTTGGAGGCGGTTTGAGCATTGTGAGGTCGACGAAAGTGGTCAGCGGTGTCACTGGAAAGAAACCAGCGAATCAAAGGAATGTAAAAACAGCGACACGCCTGCAAAATGGTTTGGTTATTAAAAGTGAGTGACGCCAAACCGCTCACAGACCACCTGCTATTTTGAAACGAACTGTGAAAAGAAATATACACCTTTAATTGCATTCTTCGTCATCAGATCTAATTTTTTAGAAGTTGATAGTTAATACAACGGAATGGTTATGAAGCCCGGCAAACATCAAAGCAGCAAACAGAGATGCCAAGATTTATGTTGGAAGCTCCACGACCGTATCCAATCGTTTGTTTTTCGCTCATAAACTATGCAAGTATTACGTAATCAAAACATTTCTTTTGGTCGGTCACTAGTAAACAACTATTGTATTTTGCGCACGGTCAAGGCCAAAAAAGAGAGCAAAAACATACAACAAAGAACTTTGTCGAGTTTCATAACCATTCCCCTCTATGAACTATGCCTACACGATTGGCTAAAAAATCTCGCGCCACTTTTTCATCTAATCAGAAGTAAAACCAACACAAACCAATCGTGACTCGTTCGCACGCGTTTTCCCGCGCTTTGCGTCAGCTACTTGTAATTACTTCGAGTTTTGATTGGTTTACTGTTTGTCTTTGTCCTTTGTGATTGGTTAGAGTTATAACTTGGGTTTTAACTTTACGACACTCAGTTCAAAACTGCTCTAATAACATAAATCGTGGTAATTACTGAAATAGTTGACGCGACGAGAGGGGGTTATTGTTACTTCCTTAATCATTGCATAAGGGACCCTAGATACAGATTTGTTGTGTTCCTTATAAGAATCCTGGTTCACAGTAGAAATAGGAAAAAATGTTCACAAAAAGACCTTGTCTCCTAGACTTTGACTTGAAAGTTAAAGAACTGTTTGTGTAAGACAAGAACAGGTTTTTTTTATAAGTTTTATTACTTTATCCGTATTTTTAAAATCATTAATTTTTCTTTAACATTGTAGCGCACAGCACTGCAGTTCTTGAAAATTAGAAATACTTTTTAGTGTATCCTTAAAGGAATAAGCCATCTTTAACAATGAATCGGCGTTATTTTCGAAGCCATCAAAAGGCCATATATCAAATTTGATTAAAGCTGCCTTTTGTATATTTTACACTTTATTTACAGTCAAGAGAAAATGCTTGTATATAGCGAAGCGTTGTTTTTTCAAATAAAACTCGATTTAAAACTTGGTTTAATGTACAAGGATGATGCAACATTAATGATGAAGTAAAAAAAATGAAATCGAAAGTCCAATTACTTTCGATGAACGTAGTAACGCGGGAGAAAATATTCGGAAGGAAAAGTCTGGTTTTGAAGTTCCAGGAAAGAATAGTTTAAAGGAAATTGTGAAAACTGAAACCTGGTAAACATTAGCTATGGGGAATCGATCTGGGTCATCCACTATGAAAATGGTTTTGGTCGTTCTTATAGTTCAAGGTCGCGTCCACAATACACTGGAGAAATTTGAACACGGTGTTTTCACTCTGAAAACGCATCAAATGTTTTCCGTCCACATTACGCCGGAGAAATTTGAAAACGCAACAATCACCGGTCATTTTGGATTTGTGTTTGAGGAAAACTTGAACAAGGAAATCACATGATTACCGTGACTTCATTGTTTTCGAAGAGCACCGTTTTCGAAATGTTTTTCGTCCATCACACAAAAACGCAAAGCCGGCGTTTTCAAATTCCTCCGGTTTGAAGAGAGTTTACGGAAAGCTCCGTTTTCGTGACGGATAAGTGTGGACGGTAGGCCTGACTGTAGAAATAAAGCTGCGTTTTCAAATTATCCGACATAGTGTAAACGGGGCGCAAATCCCCTATACCGATACGTCGATGTGTCCCGATCATTCACTCGTCAAATTTAACGCTTTCGGCTACGCCTGATTTCGAACTGGCTGCGATTCGGCGATTTTTTTCTCTTCTCCCCCCCCCCCCCCCCCCCCTGACGTATACCACTCCATCCTCTCAATACCGTTCTGTCCCCCTGACCAGAACCTAAATTTAGTTTAAATGCTCTTTGAGCCAATAGAATTATTTCAGTCTATAAGGAGCTTTAACATCTCTTTGAACGCCTTGCCTACCAAGCTTTCGTTGCAGACTTTTTCTTTATATTATTTCTTAACTGACAACACGAGCTTTGGAGTTGAAGTTTAGAACGATTTCATGCCCCTTGTACTCTTCATCTATTGCTGCTGGGTTGTCGTAAGCGTACAGACCATCTACAGCCATGGCTTCTGTCTGGACTGAACAATCTACTGTGTGAACTAAAGTAAAGGAAAGTGAAGGTAAAAGGTAAAGTATGCATACGAGTCAAGTGGCTCATCAGGCCGGAGCTTATCCCGGTTTCCGTAGCATAGTGCGACTAGGAGTATTTCTTTTCCTCCCCTGGATGGGATGCTAGTCCATCGCAGGGTTACCCCCAGTATTAAATTCTCCGGTACTCATTTGTACACCTGGGTGGAGAGAGGCACTGTGAGAGTAAAGTGTCTTGCCCAGAAACATAACACAATGTTCCAGGCCAGGGTTCGAACCCGGACCGCTCCACCCGGAGACGAGCGCACTGACCATGAGGCCACCGCGCCTCCACGAAATTAGTTTTAACTGGAATTTAACTCGCGTAGTTTTCAATGCCTCTTGTACATTCTGTATGGAAATGGCCAAAGCTCGGACAAAACGCAGTACTGCGCGTTGCAATCTGTACCCGCGGAAGTAGAACTAGCAGCCTAGGAAAGAGTTATAGGGCGTGTCCTCGAGAGGTTAATACACAGCCCTGTCGTCGTAACCACTGCAAACCTTATGACGTTGGATTTTTAACACATCATGTGATTCCCTGTGACATGGCTATTGTTGACAAGGTGTGCAAATGTCTCCTAAACTGAGTCAAATAAAATGGAGTGAGGACACCTGTTTAACTGCCTTCTTAGCTCAGTCGACTTACCTACTTTCCTGCACCTGACAGTCGCTGGAAGGAAGGCAATCACAGCCAAGAAACCCAGTAATGAGCCAGCGCCTGGCCCCACGGAGAACACGTAACGGACGTATTCACCACAGTCTCTGTGGAAAAGGGACAGACAAGGATTAACACGAAGTGTTTCTTGACGAACATTTCCATCTAAAGTGTGTACTTGAAATTTGTTGAGGTCTCCTCCAACACCTTTGAAGCAAGAACGCTCTTTCAGAGTGCATAGTAACCTTTCCAAGCTGTACACTTTCCTTGGTTGAGTACTCGCTCATTTTAGTGACCCCTTTAGAAGTTGGAGCTCTTTCTCTAATTAAGATGGACGCCTGTCTAGTTAGGAGCGACCATTTGTGGTATGACATGTTTAGTCCTGATCAGCTCACGATAAAGATTGCACGTGAACTAAATTACTGATTTTATGAAAAACAGCGGGATTCTATCACTTGGAATGTCAATACGTATTAAAGGACGGTGCAAATTAAGTCAGTTGTACGAAAAAAAAACAAATACGAATAGGATCTGCTTAATTTTGACCTAAATCAATAAGCTTCAACAAGGACTGATCTCTGTGCAAAGCTCTTTGATGGCTTAACATACCTCGAGCTAAAGTAAAGATGTGTTGACCCCAACTGTGCTTGTCAATGACTTACCCGCTAGAAGGAAAGAATTCTTGAGTAATAAAAATTGCGATTCCGCATGCCACCTTGGCCAGCACTGCCATGGACGCAAACACGAACGCGCCAGACTCTTTATTTTCACCAATCAGCTTCCCAGCTAAAGCCAGTGACGTCACGTACATCACAGAGCCTCCGCATCCCACAAGAATTGCGGCGCAATAGACAGCGTTTTTTCCAGATTCGGTTTGCAAGTAGAACCAGGCCGAGGAACCAGCCGCTAAAACTGCGGCTAAAGAGTACGTCCACTGTAATGACAAAACAATAAAGCCATTTAGTAGCGAAGCGCTGAGAAGAACGACAAAAAACCTGTAAACAGACAAAAGGCGTCCAGTATGCCTGGAAATTTAAAGCGTGATGTTCAATGTTCAAATTGTTTCTGTAGGTTAACGTTACAAAATACTCAGCGAGAAAAAACAAATACGAGGCGGTATAGCTGTTTTAAGACAATTGTTTAATTAATTTTCCGTGTATTTTTGACGTCTAAAGCTCAATACAGAGTGATTTCTGGCGTTAAATACTAATCGTGTTACGTGACTTTTGTAGCACTTGTAAGATGGTGGCAAGCTAGACGTCATAATTGTGTTCGGTTCTTGAACTACTCAATGCTCTCCTTGTATTTCCTCTCACCTTATCACCGAGCATCCTGTCAAGTTTCTTTGCCCATAAGCTGGAAAAAACGCCGCTGATCAAAATCACTAGAGGGAAATAAGCGATAGATTCCTGCAAGAGATGCATCGATTTCATTAGACATGTACAAAGTGCAGTGGCTTGGCTGAAGCTGCTCGACGAACCATTTGCGGCTTACCTTCTCAAATCCGAGCGTGTCGGTCAAATACAGCGGTACATAAGATGAATTAAGGACTTGAACAAGACGAGCACACATAAAGGCGAAGGAGATCTGTGAATGAGAACAGATTACTAGTGTTGGATCTGCGCAGAGCGGTTTACAGTTGAGTGCCCCCTAAAATCACAACGGTTAATCAAACAAACGAAAATAACTTAATGTTCAACCAATCAGAATTCGAACTAAGCAACGTAACAGGCGCAAGCGCGGGAAATCAAAACGCCTCTGACCAAGTCTCAGTTGTTTTTTTGTTTTACTTTTGATTGGTTGAGCATAAGGCGCGAATTTTTTAAACCAATTAAATTCTTAAAAGAAGAAATATATTGTGCGATCTCCTGAATACCTTATAGAACATCGGAGTTTTAAACCAGTCCGTCCACGTTTTTATGGTCTTACTGTTCTTCGTTTCTTGTTCATTTACTTCCTCTATAATGACACTAACTCCACAGAAACTCGTATCAGTCCCCTTTGTAACCGAGCCTGGTGTTGTTTGATCCGCTGCACAGATTTCTTGTTTTTTGTACTCTGATTTCTCTGTCTGTGCTTTATTGTCTATGTTGGCGCAGTCAATGGAATCAACAGAATCTGTTTCTGGTGATGAGGCATATCCTTCGCTGGAACCACTGGATTCCGATCGGTTACTCTGCCGTTCTTCCATCAACTCATCACTCTGGGAATCTCCACCCGTTTGGCTTCTTTCTCGAGGAACATCACCTTCAGTGATTTGCTTGTCATCGATTAGAAACGCAGGATTTGAGAAACTGAATTCATTATCTTTCTTGGTTTGTTCTGTGTGACCTGCACGTGGCGGTCGAGTCTCCGAATCCTCGCCCAAGTTGCAGACAGCCTGTTCACAAACAATGTCTAGCGTCCCATCAGTTTGAAAAGCTGGATTTGAAAAGCTAAATTCGTTACTGTTCTGGCCTTTCTCTAGGTCAGTCACGCGTGATTCAACAGCTTTCTTTTCGTGTAGATCAACAGACCTATCTTTACCAGTTCCATTTTCAACGGCGATGTCTGCCTGTTCTACTTGTATGACTTCTGTACCCTCAGTTTTCGCAGATGCTGCAGAGAGTTCATTTTCATCGTACAAGCAGAACACTCCGACTGTTTTGTCAGGGAGAGGGAGGGTAGCTGTTTTGCTCGACTGTCTTTCTCGACTAATGAAACTGCCTGAAGGACCTGGAATAAAAGGGAAAAATGGCTTACCCAGGGAAGATATCTAAAGTGAGGGCAACATTAGGCGCTATCTTGAAATGCATGAAATACTTTAATTATGGATCGTACACTGAACATTCGTGCTTTAGTAAACGAAGAAAAAAAAACAGACGTCTTTAACCAGATATTAGATCTGCTTATTTCGCCTGCCGGTCTCAGAACTTGCTCAAGCTAAACATGTAACGCCAACGTTCAATTCCAAAAAGGAACACTGACGGAAAAATGATTAGCCGCCTTAGTCCGCATTCTCCAAACAACGCACAACTAAGACATTTCACGTTGTTCAGTTGTTGTGCAGAGGACGGTAAAGAAATGTACAAAGATTTATAACGCACTTGCACAGCCATTGTTCTGCTCATTAACTCGTTTGTTTGGTGGCGTTTTCGTTGCCGTTGCCGTCGTGGTTTGGTTAAGCTCCCTAACAAAGCGCATAGGATATTTCAAGTATATCTATTATTAACGTATCTATTGTAGATGTCTTATTCAAGATGCATTCTACTCCAGCACTCTGAAACAACCGTTAGTAACGGCTTTGGAGTCAAAAAAAATTGCTGGGAAACAAAATGAGTGAGAGCCCGGCCCTGCACAGCGAAGAACCTCCACTACGCCTCATGCTAAAACTGATATAATTCTACTGGCATGCACTGAATTCTACCAAGAACAAATTAGATTTCGATGTCGGTTCTGCCACAAAGAGCTCACCAAGTGATCTGGCAGCTTATCATTTGGTCGAATACCTTTTCATGCAGTGATGTTATTTGGTAGTTATATTGTTGATTTCCTGTTGTCTCCTACCTTTGTTCTTTTCCTCCACAGTCCGTAGAGGTTCATGGGTTCCCACGTGAAAAATTAAGGAGAAAACACAACCTGTGCCTACTACGATCACGGCCATTTCCTGAAAACGAAACCAAAAATAATAGCGTGAGGGAATAAAAAAACACTGTCAGTCGCTCCTCCGCAGAGGTTCGGGCGTTCTCTATAGAAATGCGCTGGCTTGATGAAGTGCAGGCGAAAAAGTCACTTTACATATATTTTGCGCCAGCACTAACATCACTCAGCGGATTCTCTCCACATCAAAAGAAAACAAAATTCAGAAACCTTTGAACCTCAGCGAAGGAGTAAGTTGAGCCCGAATGTAGGACACAGCCTGACCAACTTGGAGTATCATTTAGGGGAAACAAGAGACATTTTTGGCAAAACTTCGTCCCCGATCCACCTAGGACTAACATGACGGTTTAGTTCTTTACCAACATATTCAAACATAGATTCTCCGTACAGATTCAAGCATATTTCAAGCCTGTTTAGTTGGGAAGTTCATCGTGACTGAAAAAAATTACTCAACCACTGCTTAATATGCGGACGGTCGATTTTGGGAAAAAATAAACGTCTCTCAGCTGTGAGGGAAGGTGAAAAAAGCCTGATTTTAAAGGAACCTACCATGAAGTCTTTCCACTGACTATAGGTTAGGTTCTCGCTGCTGCTGTCGGTTCTGAGGACAATCCATGTGATGGCATACACGAAGATGCCACTGAGAAATGTAAAACCGGATCTGAAAGAGAACCAAGTAAACTTCTTTCTCATTGAAGTAGGTATTTACATTACTCTCAAAAATTTTATTTAGTCCGTGATTTTGCAGTTTAGAAACCCTGTATTACAGTGCGAAAGTTCTTGAATTCGAACCGGGCCACTTGGAAAAAGAAATAACCAATCAGAACGTTACTTGAGAACAAAGGATAACGATCTCTTTCTCAAATAAACCAATGACATTGAAGAATACGAACAATAGATCTTTAAAAAATTGAAAACCCAACAAAGTGCGAGGAGTTGTGAACCTCTCAAAAAACTTTGCCATTTGTTGATTGGTTAGTTTCGATCCTAAATTTTGTACATTTTTCAACGGTTTCGGTTTAGTTATCGCAAAATGAGTTTTCAAGCTAAATTTTTCCAGCGAGATTTATAATTATGATAGTTCGTCGTCAAGGACTGAATCTCTAAGAGTGTATAGAACACAGAGGAATCGATAGTGTTTATGTTTTCTCGTCAAACACACCGTTACTTGCCGTCACGAGAAGCTACCAGTCCATTATTCTCATTATGCGTTTTGATTGGTTAGTTTCCTTCTACAGGTAGCCCGCGGCTCGAGCAGTTGAACTGTCAAAGGAATATAGCTTACACAGGTAAACAGATCAGTTTTATTACATGATATACATGTTTGCCTGCAGACATATGATTTCTCTGCTTGACCGCAATTTAAAAGTGCATCCGTTTTCAAACAGGTTTAAGTTGTTTTAACCCCTCTTCACACAGAACCCAGTTTTACTTGCTACATAGTGAGAAAGATTAACTGTACACTATTGAACATGTGCCAAAAACCACAAACAGCCAATTAAGTCATAGATATCGATGATACAGCAGGATGTGAACCGACCAGCCTGGAGGACATTCTTCTTAATATAGCTCGCAATTCGAATTTCCGTCAAAACACATGAAAAAAACTTGCAATTTGATCAGTTTTTTCCGTTTCTAAAGGGCTCAGGATGATAACCGAGGCCATAACTTTGCGTGAAGTCCTTCTCCAGCCGAAATTCGACTATCCCAGTCTGCCCCTTATATCAAATTTTTCACGTTTTCTGTCATAATTTTCGGCTGGTTTATTAAGTTCTGCTTATGAAACGTTTGTCCGCTTGGATAACACTATGCGATGTTAACACGATTTGGTGACGCACTATTTTCTTTCCTTTAATTTCGTATCATCAATATTTATATTCTTTTCAGATAAGATATACCGGGTGGACGTCCTTGACATTCCATTAAAAAAACCACGAGGCTCAAAAAAACAATTTCCCATAAATCTCTTTTCTGTATCCTGTGGCGAGTCCCAAAAACCCAAAGTTGAACTTCATCGTAAAATCAAGTTGTAAGCCTTTTTGACCTGCGTTTTGGCCGGGGGTTTTCAACCGACAGAAAAATTCCAGTGTTTTTGGAGCTTGCAGATAGAGACTACATTTCACGCTACGAAAAATGTATCGATTTCTTTTACGTATCGCAGCTGAGATCACCTATTTTGGGAATATTTTAAATATTTTCACATTTGGGGGTCGGCCGGTAGCCGGTTGATTGTACCCCTAAAGACACGAATCATTCACGTGCCAGCGCACGTGAGGTTTGACAACGTTCACATTGTTCAAACTTGCTTCCATCAAGATTTTTAAGTGCGCGCCACTAAATCTCAACTTGACTCCAAAACAGTAACTCAATACATTGGTCACAATGGCGGAAATGTCCCGGTAAGTTACGTAAGAAGACTACCCACTGAAGTTCAATGCTCTGTACTTGTTTTTGAGGAATTTTTAAAGTCCTCGCAATTGATCAGCGCAGAATTCATAAGTTGTTAAAAACGAACACCAATTTCTCTTGTTCCGTGAAATGTCGAGAAGCCAAAGTGCAATTCTTATTTCAACTTTATTTTAGATTTTATTGTCGTCGAAGTCTACGGAACGATCTCCCGACCTGGCAGAATTTGAGGTGGCTGAGCGGTTATTTTGGAAAATTTAATCAAATTTTTTTGGAGCGAGGTAGGGGGATGGACGGAGTTTTTTTTCTAAGACGGTATTTTAGCGCTCACTAGCGGCGATCCTTTGCTATTCTAAGAAAGAGCCGATTGCGCGGTAAAATCGACCAAAGGTTAAAGCAAATAAAATTCTGACTCACCGTAGCGCGTGAAGTTCCACCATTTCATTGGGTCGCTTTGCGATCTCGGGTATTAGCGCCAAATGGGTGACCTGTGATAACGCCCAGCCAATATTGTGCACAATCATGATAGTGCCGTAATAAATCCCCATTATCCACTCGGGAGAGTCTTGCCCGCAGACGAAGCAAGGCATCATGAGAAGCGGGAAAAATCCCGCAACGAGAACAGTCCCGAGCAAGTGAAAACTCTTGCGTTTGCCGTAGCACCTTGCAAGGAGTGGGAACTTGTAATTATCGCAGATGTAACCAACGACAATGCATAGGACAGAATCCACAGTGTTCGCGACGATCCAGAGAAAACCGGCTGTCCTGTGTGAGAGGCCAAGAACTTTCGTCTGGAAAATCAGCATATAGGAAATCCACGCTCCGAGGACGGTGTCATTCAAAACATGCCCAACGCTGAAAGCAATCCTTTGAAAAATTGGAAGACGAGGCTTTGAGCGAGATGGTCTTCTTTGCTTTCTTTGGTCTGCTAAAAAACTAGAACCCGAACGATTGTGACTCATTTTGACGGTTTTTTCTAAGCAAAAATAGTATTTCAAGAACGCCAAACCTTAAGGAGACTAAAATTTACGATAAAAAGTTTTTTTTTTCGTCGAGGCCACAACCAAGGCATTGAAGAGAGATCACCGTCTTATGGCTAAAACGTTTGGTGTTGAAATGCTTGCAAGCAAAATTTGTCAGAAATAATAATAAGCAAGTCTGCTTTTCTAATACCGGTTCAAGTATTTTCTTTCAAACAGGTAAGAAACAAGTAATTCAGCAAAGAATGTTTTATTTATTCAGTGTGTGGTGGGCTATTTCTAGCTAAACCGGGAGGCTGGTTACATTCAATGAATTTGATGAATTTCAGTTCGATAAATTATAGTAAACTACAGCATACGCTTAAATTTAATACTCTGAGCGGATTCTTTTTTTTACTTTTTTTCTCCTCGTTCCCACTAGCAATTGATTGAAAAAAACTTTGAACCCTCGGTTAACTCCAGCTGAGAGTTGGTGTAACTCGAAACCCGTAAGGTACTCGACAGAATTCTTTCCCAGTGAGACGAAATTACCTGAAATTGATAGCTATGATTATAAAATAAAAGCAAAACAACCTTAGCACAAAGTATTCTCCCAAGAGGAAAAAACTACCAGACTTACAACCTTTGGCCATCGAAATTCAGCTCCATGATCCTGGTCAATTCGAAAAAAATTCAAAACATTCAGAATTCAAATTGCTGTGGAAACCCATTGCACAGAGACATACATGCCAACTCTCCAGGATTATCCGGGAGTCTCCCGGATACGGAACGAATCTCCCGGTCTCCCGTACGGGTCACCAAATCTCCCGGATAAAAAATGACTTTGAACCTTTCAAAGACCTTGCTCCACTAAGGCTGAAATCGTACCCATAAATTGATACAACTTCGGGTTTTTCGACTTGTTTCATCGTTTCTTAATGCATGTTTTTGCATCGTTGACTTTCAACCACACGTCGACAGAAAATAAAAAAAGGCTTTCTTCATTATATCGGCCAGATAACCGAATGTCTGATTGGATCTCTGTTTAACCAATAACAAACCACGACAAAAGCCTCCTGGTTTTCCCGCTAATTTCCTGCGTGCCATTTCGTGAGTAATAGTAAGATTTACAATGGGGTCGGGGGTAGGGGGTCATTTTAGGGGGGGCTGGTAGATTTTTTGGCAGGGGTGGGGGGGTGGGGGGGTGGTGTCTGGCAAAAAAATCTCCAGATTTTAGATCTCCAGAGGTTGGCATCTCTGCTGAGAGACCGGTTTTATCCGGACACCCGTTATTAAGGACAATGTTGTTTCTACCGACGAAAAGTTAATTCATATTCTCTAACGACTTACGTCTGCCTCCTTATAAAACGGAAGCCGGTTGAAACGGACTGATGGACACTTTTCCGGCTGTGACTGTGAACCGGGTGACGTGCTCTCGCTGGAGGACCTCGCTTACGGCTACAGGTTCTTGCGCACCGGTATATATTTCACCGAAATTATGTGCTGTCAGAGATGGAAGTTATCTGCAGGTTAATACGTTTCAGTGGTGTAATACAGATAAACAAGACATGTTTGACAAAGTGTTTTTCCTGGCGTTTAACCCTTTTACGGTCTTCTAGCGATTGCCGCTTTGTCGTATTCCAAAATGAAAAAAAAAAAAAAACCTATCCATTTGAGGTTTTAGTTTCATCAGATATAAGACACTTTTGTTGAAAAACCTGACTTTTAGCAAAGTTGTAACTCGACGGTGTTCTTCGTTTTGTAACTGACGTGTACTATGAGCACGCTCTTACGTTGCGTGACGTTTCACCGACTGAACTGGCCGCACGTGAAGGATGTCGCATGCCATCGCGTGAGTAAAAAGATAACTTAGCCTTTAAGTTTTTACTCGCTAGATAGTCCTTACATTAGACGAGGCATTGATTTCAATAGCTTTAAGGTTTAGTCTGTACGTCTATAAAACATGTGTCCGTTAAGTGTATTCTCGAAGTATCTATGGTCTTTACTGCGGACACCCGTAGATCATATGGACATCGACATTTTATTGTTTTTACATTAACCGAGTTCCATTGAACACATTACATGCTGCCGGTTACGTAATGAATTCCTTGGAGTATTACGTAAGGGCATACAGAAAAAAAAAAATGAGCGTAATACAGTGAAGTCAAAACAAACGGCGGGATCTGAAAATCCGTCACATTCTAAGCGCTATCATTATTATGTCACGTAAAGAATCGGTCACGCTATGAGACGAGGGCTCGAAGGGATCTGTTTGTAGACTGGTATAGAGTGTGTTTTGTACTAAGATCCAAAAATGTTTAGCTCTGGCTAGAATCGATAAAAAATTCCCACCTTCCCAGAACTGATCATTGAGCAAGATTTTTAACAGATGCTGTAAAAATTAAACGACATGATTTTTTTCTCAAGTTTTGGTGGTCAAGTCCCATATGGTCTAGCGGTTAGGATTCCTGGTTTTCACCCAGGCGGCCCGGGTTCGACTCCCGGTATGGGAATGGCTATCTTTTTTTTTTTTTTTCTTTTCCCGTCTTGTCAGGAAATTTTTTCTCATTTTAATCTGGATTTTGAAAACCACGATGCAGTTTACGACTGTAACATTTTGCTTTGACTAGGTGCCCTCAAACGCGACGTAACATCAAAAATGGCGACAAATATCACAAACGGGAAACGGAAAACCAGAAAAGTGGAACGGGAAAATGGGAAGAAAGAACCCAGAAAACAGAAACAGGTAATTCCTGTATTGGCGTTATTCCGGCATTTTCAATGCTGCGTTTACTGTGGTTAAGCCCAGGACTTTGTGGGTGGGTTTCAAAAGCGTTCAGAATTCGATCATCAGCCGAGGAATCAGTCTTTGGCATACCGGCTAACATGCCATCAAGTCTTTGCTTTTCGCATTGCATGAAATTTCGAATGAAATAATCACCGGTCACTTTGGACTTGTGTTGGAGGAAAATTCTGTCAGGGAAATCACACATGATTATCGTGACACCATAGTTCTCGAAAAGCCCTGTTTTCGCGACGGATTAGTGTAGACGGTAGGCCTAACCGTAGTGATAGAGCTGCGTTTTCAAATTTCTCCGGCATAGTGCGGACGCTAGCTTACATGGTGTAATAGCCTTTATGCGTGACGACATCAGATGAGCACATTTTACCGCCAAGCTTCGCTTTGAAAATGCAAATTGTGATTTTATTGTGGACAAATTCCCAATGTAGCAAAGGTAAAAAGAATTCCCTCTTGAAAACAACACGAAGGTGCCAGAGGTTTGAGAACTTTTCGCGCAAGCGAGGTTTGGTGGTGAATTTTGTGCGTTTGGCGCAATCATGCATAAGCGCTATTGTTATAACTATTCGTTTCACTCTCTGGCTTTGGAGAATATTAATTTAAGTGAATATTTAATCTCAACAACAACAACAACAACAACAATAACTTTATTATGACTCGCATATTTACAATTTTACAGAAATATATACACATTAAGTTAAAAAAAGCTTGACAATAGCAACTGGGCTAATCTAGGCGGGCCGCATCTATATTTATATTATTTATATAATCTCGAAAGTAAAATACCTGAAACCGGAAAATAAAAGTTCGCAACTCCGAAATGAATGCAATCCCCTGAGACTAACAAAGGAAGCGATGAACAGTCTGTAGCTCATTTTGGCTTATTGCAGTCAGCCATCATCCGTCCCATGAGAAAGCAGTTGCTGAGTACGGAAATTTGACTGAGGTTTGAATGCTTCGTGGTGGAGTTTTGGATACTCTATTTTTGACATTTGGCTTGGTTTTTCCTATTCAGTTTCCGTGCTCTGTTTTCGAGTTTCGAAAGCTTCGTGCTTAGATCCTCCTGTTGTTGGAGGTGAGTGCTTCGGTCGGTTTCTCAGTGCTAAGTATTGTCTACTCCCCGGGGGAGGGGGCACTCTGTAAATCTTTAGGTGGGAGTGTGCCACTGTGACAATGAAACCCTTATCTGAGACTAGACCGTGATCAGCTTGATTTTTGCAACCCTTTTCTAGACTAATCGCCAAAAACCCCTACCCTATCCCAGACTAGCTATTTTATTGAACCTCGGAAGAAGAACCCTGTTCTTGACTAAATTATTGACAGTAAACTATACCCTATTCTAGACCAAAACTGTCTGATTTCTATACCCCCCCCCCCCCTCCGAATAACTGAATGAAAACCATACCCTTCACAGCGGCGCATACCCAGTAGCCGATATAAGGGAATACCTCCCCTGGCGTTTATTCTCACTACTTTGATAAGAAGCGACAAAAGAGCAGCAGAATACGCTCACTGGAATACCACACCACACATTACGGGTAAATAACGCTGCTTACGGTCATTAATATCATGAACTTTTATTGGCGTAATCAAACTCGCTCGTTACGTGTAATAGTAGACGGACGGCGGCAAATATGTCACGTTTCGCTGAACGTTCGCATACAGATACAAATTTGGCGTGAAGTCTTCTTCCCTTCTTCCTAATTTCTTGACCCCATGGAGAGCCTGCTTCACAGGCTGTGAGTCTGCACTTGGCTACAAAATGAATACTGATTTATCGTCGACCATTATTGTTTCTTGAATATTGCATATGAAGAAACAGGACAAAGTTTCGTCGAAGATGACCACGGAAAAGCAATTGAGTGACACTTGGTAAGTTAAACACGTGACGAAAAAACAGTCTTTATTCTCAGTGTGCTTTTTGTAACTAGTCTGCTTTCTGCAGTCTCCATTTTTAACCGGTCTGCAATCTGCAGTCTGCATTTTGTACTGACCGAATCCAGATTTATACAGACCCGCGTACGTCATAAAATCACATTAACATGCAGAAAAAAAAACAATTTTTTTTCTAACAGGTTCAACTACAAAATTATCGCGAGAAATGAAAACTTCAGCGAGGTTAACTTTGAAGGAAAATGTGTCACCTGGGTAACCGAAAAGTGTCTATTGTCCTCGAATTAACAACATGACAGAATTTAAGCTTTTCGTCGAAACAACGACGTCATCAGCGCGACTGAGTATTTTTCGGATGCCTTGCGGACCTGCCTACCGCTACTAAGCTCTAACAGCATTTTGGGGTGTATTTAAAAATCACATGACCGGAAGTCGAAACCTGGGTACAATGGCCGCTTGGTTGTGATCAGGAGTTAATTACAACAATTTTCAGCATTACAACTAATCTCAGACCCAATTGGTACGTTTAATCGGGCAGTAGGTTGTTATAATATCTCAGAATGCCCAGGAGGAAAAACCAAAGTCCAAATGGACCAATTTTAGGAAGAGATCCAACAGAAAGTATATCTCCAAACAGCGATGTACAGAAGAAATGGCGCGATACGACGCTGCGTGAATTGCAGAGTATGTTTTCTGGTTCAATCGATCCTGAAGTAGTTCAACTGGTACTGTCAGAAAGCAATTATAATGGTTGGTATCTGCCTATGTTGTTAATATTTTATTATCTCGTCGCGTGAGGTTCTCGATCTTAATTCCGCTACCGATAGATGGATCAATGATTTTAATTGACATTTGATACTTCGACGAGCTGGAATATAGCTAAGTAGGGTCTACATATAGTTTTTTGCTCACTTTCGGTGCTTTTAATTCTCTTTACGAGATCTTGAAAGTTCTACGTCGAGGCACCATGTAATTGTTTCGAATTCTACAGGGATCTAGACAATTTATTGATAGCAAATTAAATACGTTCACAGTTTTGTTTAGATATACGACAAAATTAATGTTCTCAGAGATAACCGGCTAAGTTGTATTTTCATGGATAAGCAGTAACAAAGTGATTCAGATTGTTTGCAGTTTCAGCCTTGGCCAAACTTTTAAGGTCTAACAGACATCCTCTAATTCTAAACTGAGAGGATTACTTTAGCCCTAAACGGAAGGTATCATGTATACTAAAGGTATCTGCAGTCGAGTGTGGATCAATACCCTCAATCGATACCCTTGATCGACCCTCCATCAACACTCCATCAACACCTCGGTTGACACTCAATCGACACTCTATCGACACCGCAGTCGACAGTTGGTCAACAGTCAATTAATTTTCGAACGATGCATATGGGTCGGTCAACACTTGGCCGACTATCGACCGACTGTTGATCCACTGATGATTGAATGTCGATTGAGTGTCAATCAGGATGTTGATCGAGCACCGATCAAGATGTTGATCAAGGGTATCGATGGATAGTCGATCGGGGATGCCATTATTACGCATGATCCAAAAAAGGGTAACCCTAATCTTAATTTCTAGACATACAGTACCAACAATTTACAATAGGGGAAAATATATCTGATGCTATAAACCTATTTTTATGTCTTTTCAGTGAATGACGCTGTGGAAAAACTTTTTGTTCTTAGTGGAATAGAGCAGGGTGAGACAGGAAACAAAACATCTCAAGGCAGTGACCAATCCCCATCACCAGTCAGTACAACATTAGATTCAATGTCAACAAAAAGTCCAAAGCCTAATCAACATAACAAAATGTCAAGTCCTGATCAATCAGACCTTGTAGTTGATTCTCGCTTCACTGAATCTTGTAGTGAAAACCCAGCAGTGTCTTCAAATCCATCAACATCTGGTAATTTACCTGCTAACAGCAGTTGTGCACTATCATCAAAAGTTGAAATGAATCCCCTGGTAGATTGTAACTTGACTGGTCTCCAGTATCTGACAGACATCCCAAGGACTATGCCATCTCTTGTCTTACCATCTAGTTCTTTTAATGGAGTCATACCACCAGATGATAGTACAAGCCCTGTTTTGTCATCCGGTATACCAGATTTCCCGGACAATGTTTCACAGCAATATAAAACGTTAAAAAACAAAACAAAAGGAGCTAGCAATAATGAAAGATTACTTTGTCAAGAACCTATGGGACATAGAAGTCTGTTGTATAATATAAATGCAAGACCACCTGTTGTTCATAAAGTTCCTGGCCACTTTGAGTTTGGAAGACCTCCAGATGTAAACATGGCTGACGCTGATCCAGAACTTAGAGGAAACTTAGAGTCTTTCCTAAAGAAAATGGTATCAGGAACTGCAAGCACAGAAAAGTGGACGACAGTTTCTTGTGATAGCAGCAGCAACACTGAAAAGCAGCCAGTAGATTTTGAGCTAAGCAAAAAGGGACTGCAAAATCAAAATACATCTGTGGCACATAGTTCTGATAATAAAAGACAATTGCCATACGATGAAAGTCAAAGAACTTCAAATAGTGATACAAATAACCAAACAAATAATCAAAACCTTACGTTTTCTAGTCCTTCACAGAAAGTCCAAAAGACAGCTCCTCATCACAATGTTAATAAACCTCACTTACAGCAGAAAGCAAATACTGCCCACCAACTACCTTACCAAAGAACATTCCACACTCCACCCAAAGATTTGATGTTTCGACCACCACCTCCTATACAGAGACAGCTTCAACCTTTTGTACTGCCTCAAGGATTCAGCCAGACACTTCCACGCAATGCACCACAACAAAGGTTTGCTGTTATGCCAAACACACAATCTCCATGGCAACAAGGATCCATGATACAAAGACCTATGACTGCAGGACATGTGCCTTACCACCACCCCCAGGGGACATTTGCATTTCAACCCCAGTTCCCATTTGGAAGAGGTATGTGATTTTGGTTTTTTCAGGTTGGTATGTCAGCTCCTCAAGGCACAGAAATGCAAGTTACATGTACAGTGCTTGCATTCATCAGCATCTGGTTTGTATTATCTATACAACTGGAGTGGTCTTCACCCTCATGTCACCATTTCATATCATCTACAGTATGTCAAAATTATGTTTATGACATACCACCCACATGATATAGCTTAAGTTATCTTCTGTTGACTAAAGATTTTATTTTTCCCAAACAGTTCCTACAGCCCCTGTTAGGCCAGCATTTGGTTCGACTATTCCATTCATTCCAACCATCCACCAGAAGCTGCTCATTCTGGTCAGAGGATTACCAGGAAGTGGAAAATCATCTCTTGCACAGTTAGTATAGTGGTGTATCGTTATTTATGGGTATCACCAACCGTACCCTTTTGCACCTTGAGACAAAGCTCATGGCTGTTGTAACATTGCATCCTGTTCATGCAGATACAAGAATTGGCAAACCTCCACTACATGAACTGCATTGCTCTGATGGATATACTCATTCTTGTTTGAGCCAAACTTCTCGTCACCTTGCCCAACATATTTTTCTTCTCACCTGAAGATGAAAGCATGGTCTGCTTAACGTGACTTGGCGCCATTAGGTTGAGTTGCGAATAGATTGCAACTAAGATCATTAATTTTACCTACATGTAGGAATATGATACTTATAACTTGGCACCATTTGTTTGCTCAAGATGTTCAATATTACATTCAAATGAGAAAGCAGACTAAATAATTCACACATTTAATCAGTCTGTTCTATGCTATTGTCTTCAAAGTGACTGCAAGTGAGGGGCTTATTTGAAGGGGAGATTATTTAGAATTAGGTTGACACTCGAGGGAGAGTGCTTACATTACTGCCTTTTAGAAAGCGGACACTTATAGGACTTCAGGAGGGCACTGGATCAAATCATTACACAAGTTCAATGAAAGCTACTGAGCTTAGAATTGATACCATCAGCTGTACAATTGATCAAGGTGGTTCTAACTTTTAAGTCTGTAGATAAAAATCCTAGTGTATGACCACACAAATGAAAGCTAGTGAGCAGTACTTTTTTTGGTATTTATGGACTTTGTCACTTATGAGAAAAAATCTAAATTGAAAAGTTTTTCGTTGCAGAAGGCTGAAAGGTGTCCATGGTGTTGTGCTTTCAACAGATGACTACTTTTACAGGAATCAACGGTACATTTACTTTGTATATATTGTACTGTACTTTTTGCTTTTTTACTTTGTTTCATGTGTCATATATACATGACTTTGTATAACCTTTGAGAAAGTGGACTCACACACTTACTCTGACCCTGAATGCATAGCACAATGCATAGATTTAAAGTTGTCTGTTAGGTGTCTGTAATTTTCTCTAGTGAGAAGCATGTCTGCCGAACTGAGCAGCTGATGTAATTATCTGTCGTGGATGTAAAAGAGCTGTTTGAGCATGAAATTATTCTTGAGGCTTACGGAGTTTTAAGTGTTTCATTGCATTTTCTTACACTGTAGGTATGATTTTGACATCAGCTTACTTGGAGAGGCACATGAGTGGAATCAACGACGAGGTAATTACTGTACAACTAAAGTTAAATGGGCGATTCCAGAAAATATCCATACTTATACCACGGACAGCTTTTAGGATTTCCAAAGGGGAGGGGGGTTCACGATTATGGAATTCTGATGGCATGGGGGGCATTTACGATTGGAAATCCAAAGGCATGGGGGGATTTCACAGGTGGGATTTCTGGAGTAGAAAGAGTAGAGTGAATTCCTTGAAAACGCTATTGTTGTGGACTTCTCTAGTTTGTAAATAAACCACAAACGTATGTCCGTGGCAGCAGAAGACAAGTATCAATTGATCAGACATGTGTTTACTCTCATAACTTATAGAAGTGAACAGTAAAACGTTTGTTTCTCATTTACCTCGATGAATTTCTTGTCACATGAATAAAACCTCAAAATGTATCTTATTTACCGCTTGCAAATTTCTTGTTACTCCCGTTCCCGTCCGATGAACAGCAAAAACTCGCACCAGTCTCTTGCTTCCATTCCAAGAAACGTCTGCCAGATTATTAATGAGGAAAGATGAAAGACTCAATGGTATTTTTGACCGCCAAAAGATTTTAACAGTCTGAATTTAAGTTATTTTGCTTTGTAAACGTCAAAACAATACAAGAAAATAAAGAGGAGGAAAGTTTCCGTTAGTGGTGTTTATTTTTATAGCCAAATTCAGACTTAAAAAGGAGTTTGCACAGCCTAGCCACTCACAGTAGGTTTTTCATGTTTCTGAAGAGTAAAGCTTGTCGCCTGGTGCCAATAGATCACAGCCTTGAAGAGGCATAAATTCATGTTCATTTGCTCATATCGGCGTTGCCAAGTCGAAAATGTACTTCCAAAAAAAGCGGAAATTCCAAAGGGGAAGGGGGTTCACGACTATAGAATTCTGAGAGTATGGGGGGGGGGGGATAATGCATTCTGGAATTTCCGAAGGCAAGAGGGAGTTAAAACATGGAAGCCGTCCGTGGTTGGGTATGGATATTATCTGGAATTGCCCAATGTGTAGTGTATCTAACTGAAATCAAGTAGGTCATTACACCACACTTGAGCTCCTGCCTGGCAGATTCCCCTGTGATTTTCTTGAGTAAGAAACTTTACACTAGTAAATGGTTGGTATCCTGTGGTATCATAAAAAATATTGTTGTCACTGACCAAAAAAAGCTTCAAAATGGGTTATTTCTATTGAAAACTATAACCAAACACTGTGTAGATCTATGTACATTGCACAAAAGAACCTAGCTTGTAACATGTAAGTAGCAGGCTTTTTGAGCTGACAGGGCATGAGAACCTCTCTTCGGAATAGCCTGTACATGTATAAATATCTGGAATTCATTAATGCCATTCTGTAATGGTATTGGGTAATGGAATTCCGTATTAAAAATCCGTAGGCAAATCAGATGCCATAGTAACGCTTCAGCTTCCAGAAACAATCTTTGTGACCACTAAGAAAAGCAGTCAATAGTTTCCACATCATCAAAGTTAAAAAAAAACTTGGTCATTGTGATTGTTTTTTCTCAAACTCATTAATAATTCATCAAGTTAAAACAAAGAAAATCACAACCGTGAAGGAGGTTTGTACACCCGGTCTTAATTGGCATAGACTTTAACGATTTTACTTCTCCGTGTACTCCTTTGTTTTTGTTTCATTTGAGAAGATATATCAAACACTCAAGACAGTGTTTCATCACTATCCAAACACCTCAAATTTCATCAAAAATACTGTTCTGTGTGTCCTGGAAAAAATGTTGTTAATGACTGACATAATTAACAGTTCAACAATCAGCTGAACATTGCCTTCATTTTGAGATGGAATTTTGAACATTAAAATCTGAAAGAGTGATGTGGCAATCAAAGATAAAACACGGTTTGTTGTTTCTTTTCTTGCAGCTAAAAGTGCTTTAGAAAAACATCAATCTCCAGTCATCATTGACAACACCAACACTCAGGCTTGGGAGATGAAGCCTTATGTGTCTATGGTAAGAGAATTTATATAGCTTAATAATAAAAGGCCATTTTGCTGTCATGGTATCAGTGCATGTTCTTCTCCAAAAGTCAAAAGGTGTTAAAATACCATTGAAAGGTTTTTATGCTCTTACCTGTTTCCAATCCATACTGAAAGTAAGAGTCGATGGGATCATGGAGCTGATGGAACAGAGTTGAACAAGAGTTACTGTTATCAACTGAACACATGTATATTCAGCATGTTTTCAACCATGCTGAGAGTATCTGAGCTCCAGTTGGCATTACAATCGAACCTTCAGTTGCGAACACCTCTCGTAAGTGACTACCTCTCCTCAGCGACCAGTTTTCCAAAATACCAAACGTTTCTGAGTCAAATCACAATATTTGGAACTTCTTGTAAGCGACCACCTCTCATAAGTGACTGCGACCACTTTTAGAGCTAAATATTTGAAATTTGCTTTCGTTTTTAAACTCCTGTAAGCGACCACTTGACAGATAATAAAGCAGAAATTGGATAATAAGGTGTTGTAACATTGTATTCCTGGATAATACAAAAGAGGGAAATTTCTCAATGGGAAGTAATGTATTTTTCTCGAAATTGACTAATTCTCTTATGAATAAAACTTTTAAACCATGGGGTAAGTCTCTGTAGTTACCTTATGCTAATGAGGCAAAATTGTGACCCAATATGTTTAAGCTCAAGTAAGTGACAACCTCCCATAAGCAACTACCTAGGCTTGGCATCTTGGGGGGCCGCTTATGGAAGGTTTGACTGTATGAGCCTCTCCAATGTAATTAACAAAGCTCTTGCTCCCTCATGGAAATTTGAGCAGCTTCAAATCGGCCTTGTCCAAGGTGCCCTTTACTTAACTCTGATTCAAAACGAGTGCTGGTGCACAGTTTGTTTTGCAAGACAGTGAAATGAGAAATGGTGATCTACCAGACAGTGAGAGTTAAAATGTTCAATTTTCGTTTGATCAAGCCTTTAAGTTTGCATTTTATTATCTTTTTATAGGCCTTAAAGTACGGTTACCACATCAAATTTGTTGAACCGGACACCACATGGAAATGGAATGTCAAAGAACTGGCAAGGTGTGTTAAGCACTAGCTTAGTTTAGAAACTCAACATCGAGAGACTTATTACCTCTAGAAGATTATCAGTTACATGTAGTGTTTCAAAAGGCCATTAGCAAAACACAGGTTACTGTCATGATGCATCTCTCCACTCAGGTTTGGAAATGGTTGGGTGTCGGGCCATTATTAGGACAACATGACCGAATGCTGGAGGAGCAGGAAGTGTCGTGGGAGGGGAGGGGAACTTGCAATGGAATAGCAAATCATTCAGGGCCTAGAAACCCAATTTGGGAGTAAGCTACCTGAGTACGGTAGCCTTTGTTCATGGTAAAGGTAAAGTCTTCTTCGGGTCAAGAGGGCTTATCCTGGTTTCTATATCATTAACCAACTAGGAGTATTTTTACTTCCCCCCCCCCCCCCCCCCCCCGCCCTGGGTGGGATCCTTGTCTATTCCATGGCTATTCCCAGCATTAAATTCGCTGGCATCATTAATACACCTGGGTGGAGAGAGGTATTGTGTGAACACAACCCAATGACCTCGGCCAGGGCTTGAACCTGGATCACTCGAGTAAGATTCCAGTATGCTAACTAATAAACTGTCAGGACCAGGTTGTTCAAAGCCCTATTAAGCTAACCCAGGATTAGCGAGAATTTGATTTCAGTTTTGTAACTTTTCGGTGAGGTTTTCTGTTAAATATATTGTTTTTCCGTCTGTTTTGAATTGGAGTAATCTCAAACTACTTAAAGTATATACAGTGAAAAACAATTTTGTACAAGAAAAATCAATACTTCGGTTGACGTTTCATCCTGGGTTAACGTTAACCGACCGTCGAACAACCCGGTCCAGGCCGCCGCGTCCTTTATGGACGAAATGTATTCTCGCACGTATCTTTATTAATTTTCATACTTTTGCTCAAGACGGAATCAACATGGGGTAAACATGGCGGCCATAATAAGAATGAAAGAACGGTTTGAACATGGTATGACTGTGGAAAAGATTACAAACTCCGAGAAAAAACTTGATGCAGATAGGACTGGAAATGAAACTGTGACTACAAAGGGCACTGGTAGCGACAATCAGAATCCCAGTCCCAGACCTCAAAGTTTATCAAAAGAGAGAAGCCCACAGGAACTGGATACGAGAAGGGCGGAGAACTATGAGGTTACGTCTGGAGAGAAAACTACTTCGAAACTTGAAGTGAGTGAAAAGATAAGTTCCTTGCAAGTTATGGAAGATCAAAGTAGCTCTGAAGCGAAAGAAGAACAATTTAATGGGCTCAGAAATTCAAGCGAGAAATGTGTTAACCTGGATGAGAAATCAGTCAGCGACTCCAAAACTGGAGATAGGGAAGAAAACTGCACTCACTCTGCAGTGAATGATCTTGACATCGGCAAACTCGAAGAAGGAGCATATTGTAGCTTGACAGAAGAATATGATGTCAGTTCTAGTCCAAAGCCACAGCGGATTCAAAGGGTGAGAAACAGGAGAACACCAAACAGACAACAGCATATCAATACAGAGCTGTCAGCACTTGACACTGAACATGAACGCCAGGGTAACTGCTCGTCCTGTGACAATCTTGATAAACCCGACCTGCATAAGATGCCCAGCCAAGGGAAGGCATCAGAAGAAAGCAGCCCGGTATATCGTGTGGAGACTCTATCAAGACTTGCGTCCTTAGCTAACAATTGTACAGTTTCTCCCGTTGTTTCTTCGAGTGGAAGTGTCATGGACAGTCCCGCAGTTACTGAATCAGCAGATGTATCGAAGTCGTCAATCTCCCCGCTCTCGCACAATCCGTTAACAGACTGTCAGCCAATCACAGACCCGGTAAACCCTGCTTGTTTAAATGCTTCTTCCTTGGAGTCTGATGAAGACGCAGAGGAGAAGAGTGACTCGAGCAAGGAACCCATTAAGGGAAAAATCACTTGTGAGGTAGAATTCCCCAACAGAAGGACGTCATTGCCTCTTACGCTCACTCTTGAAGATGACGTCACAGACGCATACAGCGGAAGTGACGTGGAAAGACATGGAGAGCCTTCTGGAGGCAATTCTATCCCTACCCCTCCACCCTTGTCAGCACTTCTGGCGTCAGCTTCAAGAACGAAATTGAAAAGACGCGCAAGGTCCAACAGCGATCCAACTCAGCCAATCACAGACTCGGTGAATTCTCCCGAGGGAATCACTCTGAAACTGCCTCGGGAACCTAATCAGGTCGCCGGGGAACTGGAACCGAATGAGTCGTTACAAAGTGTTTGCAATGATAACTCTGGTCAAGAAAACATCACTTCAGACAAAGATGTTTCCACTGACGCGCAGAACCTGTCTGACGTATCTGACGTGTCTCCGAGTTCATCCGGGGACTCGCCGAATGACATGTCCGCCCAGCTGGAGTTTTTGAAAACCTGTTTCCCGGATGTGGGTAGTGATTTGATGAACGCGTTGTTAACCACTAATAGCGGCGATGTGATGAAAGTAGTTGATGAATTGCTGGCCAGCGGCAGTGCAGAAGAAAAATCGGCTGAAGACACAGAAGTGGCCGAAGAGAACGTTTCCTCAACTGAACTTTCAAACATTCCAAATTCGCCTCCATTGCCTGTGCATAACACACCCTTCAACGCTTCGAATGAAGAAGAGCAATCTCCACCACCCAAGGAAATGGGCGAGGTCATTGACCCCACTGGCGGGTTTAATCAACAAAACACTGATTCCCGTGAACATGGCGAGATTTCCAGCGACACTCCTCCTCAAGAGAACAGAGCAAGTCGTCCCAGGGATCTGGAACCCAGGCCTCTTACCCGAGGTCAGTCCTCTAGTCAAAGCAGCACCACAACTTTTCAGCTGACGCTTGAGCCCGCAGTAGCTCTACACCTCATTGAGATGTTCGGTTCTTTTGCTGGAGTTAACTTTCAAGGTTTGTAACGGCAGCTCGTTTATTTTGGGTTTTTAACCTGTGTCCTTCCTTGTGTTTTCATTAGGGTAGTAATGGATTAAAAACAAAACGAGCCAAAATAAGTGAAGAGGCCAACCTCAACAAAAAAACAAAGCGAATCAGTCAAGCATACCTCTCAAAACAAACCTAATTCTAATACTTACAAACGACTTATTAATGTTAAAAAAAAAGTGCAAAAATCGTTTTCACTTACCTTTACTCGTCGTGAATACGCAAAAAATAAGGTCTGATGATGGGTATAGGATAGCCACATGCACTCGCTCCCAAGGAGAATTTGACACCGCTCAGTCAATAATTACGCGCAGTTCGTATTGGGATACCTGCGTAATCCTCCTTTGGATCTAAGGACACAGGAAAATCAGTTAGCTATTTAGGAGTTACAAAGGATTGCAACAAAAATCTAAATTTTATTTATATACGGCCGAGGAATGTCTGAGAACATCTTAAACCAACGAGTTTTTTTCTCTGGAATTTCTAAGAAAAATCTTGAAATTAATTCACGTTGTTTTCCTACTTCACAGAGGATATCAGTCACGAAGATCTTATCATAGACGTGGACAACTCTTTAGCAAGACAGTTGCATAAAAAATGGGAGAAGAGTATCCAGGTATAAAGCTTTCCATTATACTGGCCATAGAGAACGAGTAGTCTCTCTTTCGCTTAGTCCGTCCTGGGCGCTTCTCGCCCCCAGGATTTCGCGCGGTCATTTTTCCTCGCAGGTTTCTTTCGCGTCACGCACGAGGACTAAGCGAAAGAGGGACTACTCGTAGTATATAATGACCACATCTTGTCATCCTTCTCCTCAACCTCCGCCCTGAAATGTATTTATTATTTTATTCATTAATTATCTATCCAAATCCATTTAGAATGCAATAATTAACAGGAGCTTATTGAGATATACCCTTACAAATGATCAGGGTCAGCCAAGCGGTCCCTTTTACAGTGGTCCCTATCCGGTAGCTCCGTTCAGTTGTTAGAGCTCAGTAAACATATACATCGATGGCATTGACTGTGTTTAACTTGTAAAATTCTCCTTGGGTTACAGATGAAAAAGGGGATTTCTGCTGTTAAAAGAGGTAAGAATTTCTCTTTTGCTCGAGCAATATATGTTTTTGTTTAATGAGGGTTTTTTTTTTTGATATGTTGGCCGGGGGCTGCGTACGAGTAAATGCTTCTGAACTTATGTGCAAAGAAGTGTCGGTGCTGTAATAAATTCAGAAACAAATTTTCCTTGTTTTTTTTTTGGAACTGAAACCTTATAAAAATCAAGGAAAATGTTTCGGTGTTCCAACAGTAATTTGGCATTTTTTTCAAAGTATTATGGGGATACCGATAAACTTGAAAATGTAAACCTCTCGTTTTCAAGTCTGTCTGTGTGTGCCAAATTGAAATCGATTTCCAACCTTACTATTGTTAACCTCTCATCTCTTGGTAATAGCTTTCTGTAATTGGCCATTTTCGAGTTACCTTGCGCCTCTGTTTCGGAACCAGTCTTCATGCCAAACCTTTCGTCTGAAAAAGAGTTTGATTGGCATAAAAATGAATCTGTAGGTGGAAAACATTTTCATATGAATGATTTCGCACGAAGACTTTTTTGATACGGAGGGAAAAGGTAACTCGGAAGTGGCCCATTTGTCAAGTACTTTAGTACAAGTTCAAACCATTATTGCTTTATGCCAGTGATAGTGATATTTCCCTAATGCTCTTTTTTAGGTAGTTCAGAGAAAGCAAAAGTAGAACCAACTGGTAACGATGCAATCCAGCTTAATCGTGACCAGCGGTCACCTCAGCGTCCGCGAAATGAACCTCAAGCAGGTATTATAAATGCTGTAGAACATTCACATAGTCAGCTGCATCATTAGGAAGTTTAAGAAAACCACAACGGCAACGAGAACGTCGCTAAACAAAAGGTTAAAGGAGGAAAACAATTGCTGTGCACGTGCATAATAATTCTTGGTACATTTCTTTGCCATCCTCTGTAAAACAACAACGTGAAATGACTAAATCTGCGTTGTGTGGAGAACGTGAACTACGAGATTTGTAGATAAATTAAAAATTCATTTCTTAATCGACGTTGTCTTCGGTGTCGCCGTCTTAGTTATTTAAACTCCCTAGTAATGTTGTTAACTGTTTTTTCCTTGTGTTGTTAGGAAACTTGAGAGAAATCATGGATGAACAACTCGCGCTGGAGCTGAGCAGGAATGTTAGTATATCGTAACGTTTGTGTCAAAGAGTCTTTCGCTTTGAATTTACGGTCGCTGATTTGTTCAAAACCAGTGACTCACTTGTAACAAGGTTTTTCTTTTTAACTTTGTGTTACAAGGTCCCTGATGCAAATGAACAAGACATAGCTACCAAACTGAAGAGACAGAAACTTTATCAGATGTTCCCTGGTATAGATCCTGTGGCTTTAGAAGAAGTCTTTCAAGCCAATCGGTGGGTTTTAGGGCTGCTGATTTTAAGAGCAGTTTGCTAATGTTAGACTACAAAAAGCTCACATACACAGCTCAAAGTCTTCCTCGAAAACATCTACGCCACGCGAGTGGTAATGTTGTGGGCAAAAGAACTGGGTACCATGTCTAAGTGACATTAAAAATTGGATAATTGTCTAATGCAATTCAAGAGTTTCCATTGGTTTAGCCATCATGCTTTATGAGCCATTATACCATGCTCTGCAATTATGGTAAGCGCACGCGTAAATATTTGGGGGGCGTTTAAATTTTATTCTTATTTTATTTCAGTTTTCTGTATTTTGGGGGCGTTTTTAATAAAACAATTATTCCACTCACGCTTGTTGGCTATCCACACTCTCATATCCATCGCGCGCTCGTGGAATAATTGTTAATTGTTATATAGCTGGTGTTTTTCCCGCCACAGCGCGCCCACTCATTGGCTAGTTCATGGTCACATGACATCTAACAATGAAACTGTTTACCGCCAAATGCCATGAGCGGGCAACATTGCGAAAACTATGACGTCAATCGGGAAACAGTTCACTGTTACCCGCGAAATGTTGACCGCTGTTGCACGTGATCAGAGCGTGCAGCTGAAGGTGGCCTGATGTCGCTGGAATCTCAGCACGTTTTTCAAAATTGCTTTTGTTTTGTTTTGCTATATAACAAATCATTTAATGACTGGTCCCTTGGGGAACAGTGACTTTTGTTCCCCTCGAATCTCAATGTTTCCCTCGACTTCGTCTCGGGAAACATTGTGATTCTCGCAAAACAAAATTCACTGTTCCCCTCGGGACCAGTCATTAAGTTTTAATTATAATGTTTATTATAGGCCCAAAGCCAAGTTATCACATCTGACCAATCAGACGAACACAATTAACGTAATGAGCCAATCAACTTACGAAGAAATAACATGTTACTGATGTTAAGCGCGGAAAAATATGCAACCGTTACCAAGCGCGGGAAAATATGCGACCGAAGCCAACTGAGAGAAAATATGGGGCCGAACATGGGTAACATTCAATCGTGTCAAACGCGCGGTGCACGAGTAAACAAACACACTCTTAGCTTTGGTTTTCTTCTCTGGAAAGTTTTTGTACGACAGTGGCAACACCAAAGCAATTGCGCACGGTCCGCAGAAGATTCGTCTGAGCGTTATTCCGCTCCTAGGCGAATGTGGCTTGTTATTGAAGTACTGTCTTTGTTTTCGCAGCTTTGAACTTGCTCCATCAGTAGAAGCCGTGAAGGCCTCATGTAATTTACACGGTCGGGAAATCCCTAACACTGTTATAGCAAGTGGGTTTAGCGGCCGTGCAATCACTCAGGAGGAAGCCACAAGAAAGGTACACTGCGTGACGCGTGACGTTTTATCCGTGTGTCACACTCATATGTTTAAATTGTCACACACTCGCATTTTTCAAACTCGTGAATGTGCGGTTGGGAATCCCTCTGCGATTGAGCGCCAGACTGCTAACATATTGAATTCGCGAATGGGACTTTGAGCGCAAAGCTCAATGAGTTTGCTGTTCAATTCTGAAAGGTCTCTGAAGAGTCTCTTTGCCGAGACGAAACGTCGCGTCAGACTTGCCACGAACTGTTTTTCATAAGTATTTGTCACATTTATCGCTTGAAGTTGTAATTTTATATACGATTTTTTTTCTTTCTCTCTGTTAGGAAGCAGAGGAAGACTGGAGTTGGTTATACCTGGATGGTAAGCGAAGTCAAATAAAGAAACGAAAAACAAAATAATTATTAAAATTAACTTTATCTTGGAGCTAGGGAGTCAAACTAGGACGCAAGATGTAACGCAGCGTAAAATGAATCAATACACATTGGCATTTAGTTTTGTTAGTATTTTACAGTTACTAAGTGTAGTCTGTCCACAGACTGTCTATTTTGTCTTAAGTTCATCGAGATCCCACACAAAATATTTACCGTGGGGGACATGAACGAGCCAAAACGCGCTCCTCGCTCGCTCTCGCGTTCTAAGAAAAATAACTCTCAAAAAAGCAAAAATAAAAAAAAGCGTCTGTGAGCAGACTAACTAAGTGTTACCGTTGTGGCAATTATGTCTTCTCCAGCTTCCTCTCGGCCAAGATCGGACGAGGCCTCGTTTCAGACACTAGAGGAGCCGAGCTACTTGGATTATCGCGCCGAAGCTTTTCAACATTGTAAGCAGAGAGACGAGTGCTTTAAGAAAGCCGCGCTGGCCTTCTCTAGGAAACAAGGACAGCTGGCACAATTTTACGCACAACAGGTAAATATGGATTGGTGACCTTGGCAGTGAAATGCTTAACTGAGATGTTGACACAAAGCGAGTTTTTCAAGTACTTTCCCTTTAATGTGTCAACATTTTCATTTAATATTCATTTCACAGCCAAAGATCGCCATCCATTTTTTTTTTTCACATATCAAGTTGCATGTCACATGTTGTTTACCATTAACATGAAGAAACCGGTTCGTCAACCGTTGTGCTAATGGTAAGCAAAAATGCCTGATGGTAAGTTCCGTTCGGATTGGCCATTTACCATGTACTCACAAACCCTTTATTTACTGAGAGAGACTAGGACGAGTTCAACCTGATCGTAATTCCAAATGTAAGCACATTTTCTACTCGGATATTTCTGTTTAGAAATTTCAAGACATTCTGTTTATTTCGAAAATTTTCCGGTCGGTCTTACCATCTGGATTCTGACCAAAACTTCCGGAATGTACATGATAAACAACCCTTATCTTCATATTTTGACATAACTGCTCTTCTAATCCTGCAATCCTTTTAAGCCGCTGTTTCACGCGTTGTGCTAAGAATGTTTCATAGCATACCAAAACTTCCGGAATGTACATGATAAACAACCCTTATCTTCATATTTTGACATAACTGCTCTTCTAATCCTGCAATCCTTTTAAGCCGCTGTTTCACGCGTTGTGCTAAGAATGTTTCATAGCATACAGAGCAAAGAGATAGAAATTGGAATTTCTTAATCTTTATAACTTTTCCTTTCAGGGTCATTTGCACACCGAGAAAATCAAGGAAGCCAATGCAAGGGCGGCGGCTTTAATTCTGGATCAAAAGTAAGATTATGCAATGTACTTTTTAATAATGACAATGATAATGATAATCTCAATGTTCTTACAAGGCGTTGTTGCGACAACGGCAACATGAAATCGAGTCTGCACAGTAAAATGTAGTCTGTGGCCGGCGAATTTCAAACAAAGTATGGGGCTGAAAATTTGGTTTAATGTGCAAGAGGACTCGAAGAGGATGGATGGAGTGACTGTGTTGTATTGCTGAGAATATAGGTGTATCTGTAACAGGGAATCAGAATCGGTGACGGGCGAGTTATAGACAAAATCTGAAAACATGACGCTTCTTTATAGAATTTGTTCAGTAGATCTTTTTGCAAGAATCTTTACTTTGCAGACTGGAAATAACTTTATACGTAGAAAAAAATCAGCAGTTATTCGAAGTAGGATTCGAAATACAAGTACTATTTTTCAGCATATTTGAGCGTTTTCTAAACACCGTAACTCTGACTATTAGAGCGGTTTTCTATAGTGTCGTAAAACCAGAACCAAAATAATCACTCTAGCCAATCACAAAGGACACAGGCAATCCAGTGAACCAATCAAAACCTCGAACTAATGACATGTAGCCGACGCAAAGCGCGGGAAAACGTGTGTGAGCGAGTCATGATTGGTTTTGGTTTTACTCTTGATTGGATGAAAAAGGGGCGCGAGTTTTTTAAGCCAATCGTTTAGCGTAGTTGATGTAAAACCAATTACTTTTCGACACCCAGTTGAAAACCGCTCTATTATTTGTAATAATGTAAGCAATGCAAATCATTTTAACCGATGTACCGTGCTTAGCTTCAGTTTCACCGAAGCCTTTTTTTCGAACTGTGCAGTTTACATTTTGCTTTCTCTTCAGGAATGAGTCGACAGACGACAATACAATTGATTTACACGGTTTGCACGTTACAGAGGCGATTGAAGCTCTTGAACGCATGCTGACTGAAAGAACCGGTACGTTTACAACATTTGTTTAAGGTGGCCGAACACAGTTTTCGCGCGCGCTTTTGCTTATGCAATTCAGCGCACGCACAAGGATTGCAAAAACACAAACATGCCGTCAATACAGCGATCATTTTATTTACCCAACACCTGCTCTATCTGCGTTATTTTTCTCTATAATTGAGCCCAGTGTATTGATGACTTTAGTCTTTTATTACAAAGATATGTTAGAAAAGGTAACGATGCAAAGAACCCGGCAATTCTCAGCTTTTTCTTTGTTACCGAAAGAACCCAGTTAAATGCAACGCATGCGTAGTAAGTCAAAAAATTGCGATTGAATGAAAATTGCACTCTCGGAAATACGCCTATTACTCGAAAACCACCCATCAGAATTTCACGAAATTTGGCACGAAAATACTTAAGGAAATAAGTAACTGGAGTATTGAAAATAATTGAACTTTAGCAAAGGAAATTCTAGATATTCCAGTGAACCTTCAACAAGGGATAATTAAAGATCTCTCTGTTAAATTGTAAGCTTGTTGCATGCAAATTATAAAGAAAATCTAATGACTAGATCTTCTATAAATAAACAAAACCGATTTTAAAGGCCTGTTTATATTATTCATGTTGCTATGGCAACGGCACATACGTCAGCCTAACCATCAAAAAACCAAAGTTTGTGTTGTTAACTTGCTTGCTGCCAGTTTTGGCGACCGAGGGATCAAGGGTTTTAGAGAAAAAGCTGAATGAACACGGGTATCAAAAACTGTGTTCGGCCACCTTAACCCTGATTCAATTCTAACAGCGTTCGCACTTCATTTGTGCATGTAAGAGATCAATTTTATTATGACGTCACACGCATGTTGCAGTTAAGGGATCGCAAATACTTCTAGTAGCAGTGGTAAGGATCGTGATAAATGTTATGTTCTCGACACATCAAATCAATTTACAATATTTAGAGAGGAAGCCACGTCGGCCTAAGCTGGTTTACATGTTGTTCCTCTATCCTGGTCGAATTGGAATTTGGAGATGATGGTTTTTGTAGCGGGAGCAAAATCGGATAACCCGGAGAAAACCCTCGGAGTAGGGCGAGAAACAACAACAAACTCAACCCACATATGGCACCAGGCCAGAATCGAACCCGGGCCACACTGGTGGAAGGCGAGCGCTCTCTCGACTATGCCATCCCTACTTCCCACAAGAGTTTTATTGTCTTGAAGTCTTTTATTGTTTCTGTAGTATGTTATACAGTTATAGTAAGTTTAGGTAATCGTGTAAATGCGAGTGCAATAAAGGATTACGCTACGAGTGAAATTTGAAAATTCTGCTCTCAAAATTGCACTTTTAAGAGGAGTGCAATTTGAAAGAATTTTCAAATATCACGAGTATTATAAATCCTTAATTGCTCGAGCTTTCATTCGATTTCTCGTTTATTAATTGACTCTGAAAATTGCGAACGCGCCTGTCTTAATTTGCACTGCAGTGCAAATAGAAAGGAATTATAAATTGGCCTGTTCTCAGCCAATCACAGTGAAAATCTCAGTCAAATTATAAGCTCGGAAGTTTTTTATGTCGAAAAATGGCAAAACCAAGATAATTTTCTGAACCGCTTGGCGTTTTTAAACAAGGATAGAATAATATGAGTTTAATATAGTGGCGTCAAAATGAAAAGAGTGTATGATATATCTCAAAGATATCCGTCTTTCCCAGATCCTCACGGTGGTCAGCCCAGAAGAGGTTACAAGTCCATCTCCGTAGTAACTGGACGAGGAAATCACAGCCGTGGAGGAAAGGCTCGAATAAAACCTGCTATTCTAGAATATCTCAAGAAACACAATTATAGGTGAGGTGATTTTCATCTGCCGTGCACTGTGGATGAGAAACCGTTGTAGAAACATAGTTGTTGCGTTTCTTGGGTAAGAAAACGAGCGGCAAGCAAAACAGTTGTTTATCTGTCGCGTAATTCAAGAAAAGTAAATTATTATGCATGCGCAGTAATTCATGCACTACGAAATTGAAACCTCAACAACGACAACAACCTTAATTGTAGTCAAGTGAAAATACAATCTTAATTTGAATGAAAAGATCGTGGTATTTAGTACCCCACATTAACTAATTCGGATTTTTGTTTTCAACAATTTTTTTTTGTTATTATTTTCCTTTTCATAGGTTCATGGAACCACACCCTGGCCTGGTTAAAGTTTACTTGTAGCAAGAAGGTGTCGTGAAGTTTTCATCTTCACAGCACTTGTAAATTTTCTGATTCAGTTTAATATCCAATCAGAGAACAGAGAAAGAA
This sequence comes from Orbicella faveolata, assembly GCF_042242905.1. Classification (NCBI taxonomy): domain Eukaryota; kingdom Metazoa; phylum Cnidaria; class Anthozoa; order Scleractinia; family Merulinidae; genus Orbicella; species Orbicella faveolata. Next base: position 3,922,377 of record NW_028301564.1, on the reverse strand, counting down.
CTCGCGTCATCGTAGCGGGATTAGTTGCTTAGCAACAATAGGACCAAAACTACGGGCAGTCTGGTGATTAAAATTTGCCATCAACTGATAACTGACTCTCTTGGCAGTCCAAGAAAAGATTTTTAATACTCTTGCATTCGGAAACTGTTGTACTCAGTCAGCAAGCGAAACTATTGTTGTAAACTTTTTATATTTTATATAGTTTACCGGCCGGCCGGCGAATAGTTAGGAAGGTAATTGTCTTTGTAGTTAATCCCGTTTGGTCTTGGCTTGAGTGATTCATTTAAAATAGTATTTTCTAATTTTAATAGATTTTATGGCAGCGAGCCGCAGTAACGTTGTTAGTGTATGTAAATAATATAGCTCATGTAATGGGCGGATTTTGTTAATTAAAAAATAACAATAATGCGCTTTAACGCAACCATCCGAATTTTTCTTATCCTTGATTTGCCGAGTTTTATTGGCTGCGAATCCATTGGGTATCGTCCACTATATCATGCTTAACAAACATGGTCGACAAAAATCGTTCTCTTGTCGAGATGTACCGATATTCCGTGATTGTTTTTAATAACATAATTGTTCCACTCGTGCTTGCTGGACATAAAATGATTGAAGCCAACTTGCACGTACGCGAGTCTTTGGTTATCTCGTATCTAACAAGTGCGAAGGAAATAACTGTTGATCTCGAACGTACGCATTTTTCTCGTGAATGGGAATATTAGTATTTAAGTTTTAGCTCGAATATACCCAGAATGTAGCTTTCGGTCTACTACCCTCGCCCACGTTTTCCTTGAGTGATGTTCAACCGTTGAGGGCACTCCCTTATATGAGCTATATACCCAAATGACCGGCCCCAAAAGGTATGGGTTTTTGCCATTTTGGTCGGAAATAGCGTGGGAAAATCGCAGATTTTGGCCTTTAATAGGTTAAGGGTTTGGGAAGTACCCCCTTCCGCCGGGTGTTCGACTCGGCTGCCTCTTGTTGAGTACTCTCTCAAAGAAATCCACAGCTGGAACAGGCGGTTTTGCGGAGTTGTCTGGGAGATGGAGGAGGTGCCGCTTGGATCGCCCGCTACTCTCGCTTCGCAATCCACAGGGAACTGTCCAAAACATCCAAACCTTCAGCCGGATAACTCGTCAAGATGACTTCACTCTTTGATTAGCAAATGTTTCAGCACAAATAAAAACAATTGAAAAGCGATATTTTAGCTGTTTCAAAGTAACAAATTATTATATACACTGTAATAGTTTGACACTGACTATTTGTTGATGTTTCGTTCAAGACGTTTCGGCTGATGTTTGAACCTTATGCTTATTATATACGCTATGTTGTGCACTTTGATGGAAGCCTTATTGATGTACGGATGTTAAATGATTGGAAAGCCATTTTAATAGCTGTACCTTAATATGCTCTGTTCCCACATTTGGAGAAATTTTGTCTTCGAGGCCCGTCCACATTACGCAAGAGAAATTTGAAAACGCATCGGGTCATTTTGGACTTGCGTTTGAGGAAAACTCGAGCAGGGAAATCACGTGATTATTGTGACCCCATTGTTTTCGAAAAGCTCCGTTTTCAAAATGTTTTTCGCCCACTCCCAAACGAAAGCCGGCGTTTTCAAATTCGTTTTCGAAAAGCTCCGTTTTCGTGACGGATTAGAGTGGACGGTAGGCCTAACCATGGTAAGGAACCTCCGTTTTCTAATTTCTCCAGCATAGCGTGGACGGCCGTGACCTAAATGCAGATTGTTTTTTCCCGGCCATTCATCTTCTGGGTTTCACGCTCTCGAGCTCTCTAGAAAAGCACAAAACAAAAATCTAAATAAGAGAGTGTGTGGGTTGGACAAAAACACGTGGGTTTAAGCTTCACGACTTCCCGGACACCATTGTTTCTGATACCACAACGGGTTGCTAATTATCGTATAAATTGCTTTGCTTTCATGTACTTCCAATTTGTTTTTTAATCTGTTGTCAATTGAAGTTTTATTACGTGCGAGTTCCTACATTGCAATTATGGTCGACCGTGTGACGTCATTGTGATCAAAATCAATGGAGAATGAATGCTAACGATGGTCAAACACGTATTTTAGTATTTAAAACATGGCTAAACAAAACTACGCTTGAGAGATATTCACTCGATTTGCGGTGTTATCTCGTGACGGACGTGTGGTCAGAGAGGGGCTACCCCACTATGCCAACAGATTTAAAATAGAATTTAGATTAGAGAAAGGCGACAAGCGCGTTTGGTGTACTATAAAAAGAAGTCATTCAGCTATAAATCAAACACCGCGGACGTCGTATAACGATAAAGTTATTCCCCGATGGGATCTTGGTTATAAACCGGCAGATAGTGGAAATACAAGTCCATAACAACGTGGGTGTAATGTTATGGCCTCCCACATCTTTTCCAGCTTTTATATACTGACCACCTGTGAAGGCTTTATAATTATATGAGAAGTAGAAATATTTATGTTTATTTCCCTTTTATCGTGCTATTATTTAACTGTGATTTAACACACATACGAATTGCCCTCGCTGTTCCCTCGACGTCATTTACTCATCTTTTTGCAATGTTTATAATTTGACACTGCACATTTTTTTAGGTCCATAATTTTTATATATTTAGTTTTTGTGATCAGTCAAATTGATAACAGTAAATAATTCCTCTGGCTGTTGTAAGTCACGAAAGTTTGGGAACTGTATTTCATCTACAACACGGGTTGACGGTGAATTTTTTTGAAGATTTTTCCTCTACTGATTTTCCCTTTTTTGAGCATTCATTTAGCCAAGTCTATGCAATAAAAGATTGTCTTTTGTTTGTTTTTTTTTGCCTCGAGCGTTGTCATTTTCGTAGACTTGACGTCAAAGATAGAGTTTTGTTTTACTTTATCTTCATCTCATAAAAGCAACTTGCTACTTTAACTGACCAATATTACCTGATCTTTGCCTTTAGGCATGGTTGATATCTGCACGCTTATGGTTTCAATCTCTTGAAAAACAGTGAAACAAATATCTGGGTAAACACATGCACTCATTGCAAGAAAACCTGCGCACGCTAAATGCAAAGCTCGATCCTTGGGATTGTTTTCTATTTCTACAGTTTTGTAAAGATGATAAAAAAAGAAGAAGAACTTAACAGAATGCTGCAAAACCTTTCTAGTAAACCAGTTAGCGGTTGTAAAAGGTTTGTAAGCACAGGCGTAGACAAAGTTAGAACGGGTCTACATTCAGCTTGACTCAGGCGTTGGGAAAGTTTGTAGGTAAACTGAAAAACGCCATGCTAGCTTTCCAGCAAGCCTACCCTCTTCATTTCAGATCAGGACAACACTTTCTTGTCACATTAGTCAAGTTTACAGACTAAGAATTCCTGGTCTCGGTATCCGCGTTTTTTTTTGCTTCGACACGCGTCTCTCAGATCCTGGAGCGACCAGACGCCTTGCTTTTCTGTCGCGTTAGAAAATTTTACGACGTTTCCAACTCAGTTCGCGTCAAACGAGCAAAACTAGAAGTTCAGTTGGTCACGTTTATAGCGTGCTAGTCATAAGGATACACAAGAGGTATGTCATTTCATGCCTCAAGAGGTAGAAACAATGGTGCGTTCATTAAGGCTTTGTGCGAGGTATGAACAAGCTGATTCACAACTTCAATTAGCTCCTGAGTGCACTCCACCCTTTGATTAAATAAATCTCTTTTAGCAAAGCACCCGAGTTGTAAACGACGTCTTTTATAAACGTCTCTTTGTTGGCTTTTTCACACATCACGCACTTGCATAATTTAGTTACTTTTACGAGTTGGCTATATTGCTGGAGTTTTACTGATATGTTTTGAGTTCGCGGACACGTGTAAAGCTCTTAGTTCTTCCGTGTATTCAGCCGTCATTTTTGCAGCTTGTATTTGCTTTTAAATTGGTGTTCTTGTGTGGCAGCTGATAATATCGAGTTGACATTTCCTAAAAGCAAATCTTTTTATTCCTATACAGTCGTGCAGTTAGTTATTCCTCTCTGTAGATTTCTGTGACACTCAGAACGTGCTTTTCATTGATTTGAGTTCTCCGCCCCCTGAGAGCTCCATTGTTCCCTTGTATTCGTCAGCTTTCTCTTCTTCGCGATCTCTTTCTCGTGATTGTCTGTTAGAATTTCCTGTTTGGAGCCATTATCAAGACGTTGCCCGCCTTTTCATTGATTTTTGATTACGACTTGTCCTACAAGGAAGATCGTTAAGAAGTTGAAAGCGTTGGTAGGTGTCAATTGCATGATTCATGGTGTGCAATGGTGTGAAAAGAGTTCTATAATTAATACGAGCCACTCTGCAACACGCTACAAAGGACAAGCCAATCTCATTGACACAACACAATGGAACGGAACTTTTGTTTTCTAAACGGAAACAGCCCCTGCTGTGGTTTCACTTGATTTTTTTGTCTTATCTCTCTCGTACAGAGATATAAGTGCTTCTAGCTGTATTCGATCCAGGGTGTTGCAAGACTTTGAAGCAAGCTTGGCCGTGTAAAGACAATTCTGTCAAAAAAAGAGAAACATCGTGATAGAAACTCAATTCACACGTCGAATTGTCAAGTGACTTTCGAAAACTGTGCACTTTTAAGTGGCTGTAAATGCAATTTACATGTTCTCGCTAAGCAACTGTTGACACGTACTCTGTCATCTTCGGTTTTCTTGGTCAAGATTCACCGCGATTCAATTGCTGCTGAAAAAATTTCTCCTCACGCGTTTAAGTCACCTCGACCTCAGGTGAGTTCACTCAAGCGATCATTTTGTATTTCTCGCATTAGCTTCCCTTTTTTTCGCCCTTCTCTTGAGACTCTACTCAGTTTGTCGAGTCTAATATCATTAACTTTTTAATTCACCCTACTGCTAGTGAGAAAGTTACATTCCTTTGATATTGGAACTCTCTTGAGGCGCGCATAAAACGGGACGTAATTCTGTGAACCTATTTTATTTGCTTTGCCTTGGCTCAGAGCATGTCCTTTTCAAGTGCAATGCGAGGCGGAATCATCGTGGCAGTTCTTGTCCTCCTGAACGCTTCTCTGCACTTGGCAGATCGCCGACCTAAACCAAAAGGAAGCGTGGACCAAGTTACGTCGAAGAGGCTTCCACCGAGAAAACCAAGGCCGACGAGTTCTCCCATGAACCATGTCGCACAGTGTGATGGAGAGAGTGTGCCAATTCTACCCCCAAGTTTCACATACCCCGGCTCTTTGTGGTCCGTCAGGGCCTTGATGTTTTTGCAGATCTTACCTGATGGCACTGTGAACGGAACCTTGGAATCCGCGAATCACTACGGTAAGCGTTGTTTTCCTGAATAACTTTTCTTTTGCAATTTCTAGCAAGCTGGCGTGAACTCTGCCATTCGTTTTTCTACGGTTCAACAGGCTTTCGGCGGAGTAATCGTGCCATGCAGTCGGTTGCGGGCAAAGTGCAAATCGCGCGCGCGAGTTGAGGCCTTAAAAAATTAGAAAAACGTCAAAAAAATAAAATTCTGCGTTTTCTGAAACGGTTTTTCGAATTTCAGTCATTTTAGGCCGAGTAACACGCCTTTAGGCTTAGATTAATCAGTTAAACACGGTTATTAGAAAATGTTTTGTACATTTTGGCTCTAGTTGAGTTGCACTGCAGGACAGTGTCTTAGTATGTTTACATGTTTACCATAGTCCCAGGGTTTTTTGGCTCAACTTTGCAATAAAGCTTCGTTGGGGAGCCCATCTCTTACGTACGTCTCTCTGCATGGTGCCCAGCGTGAACCATCTCACCCAGAGCGAAGCAAAGAAACATAGCTTGAAAGACTCCATAGCTATCGCCCTTAGGCATGTTAATTACACATTTGTCCACTCTTCATTTTGTTGAAGTCAATTTATTTTCCAGCTTGAGTGGCAAAACCGTTAGCTTTTGAAAGCACACATTTGTGGTTTCCTTTACGTTTTAACCTGGTGAATAGCAAGAACACACGTAGGACTGGTTATCAGAGAATGGAAAACCATGAAAACAAACTGAGATATTTGTCGGCCTTCCGTCACAAGTTAATCTACAATATCAAACTCTCTGTCGGCTTTGTTAGTTTCGTTTGTTAATGTCGCTTTACAAGTAAACAATTCTAATGTGTTTAGATGCTTTCAGCGCTGTGACGCAAGCCAAGCACTCGGAGAAATATGGGTCCCAGCAATGTTCTTCCGGATGCTAACCGGTAGGCTTCCATGACAGACTCAGATTTACGACAAAATTTACTAATTGGAATCTGTAGGATGGCTTTTTTTGCCATAGTGATCAGAATTACAACATTTTAATACGATTAGTGAACGAGTATCTTTTCACACGTCGTAAATGGTTTTCCGGTTTGCTATATAGGTTTCTCTGCGACACTTTCACGACTTAACTACAGCCGGCACATTACAGTTACGAAGCCTATTAAATCCTTAAGTTGAAAGCATCACCGCTTGAAGGAATATCCAATTCAAATTTAAGAGACATAGTGTTCAACCCATTTGAGTATCACATCCACAGATTTCGCAACCGCCTGCGGTCAAAATGTTATTTCGTTTATGGCTTTGCTAGAGCAAGGCACCTCCTGTAACAAGTTTTCTTTCCACTCAGGGATTCTTGATGTTTTCATCTACCGAAAAAGGATTGCTAATTTGCACCGTGGCGGCAAAAGGGTCTCATTCTTTTGAAATAACGTTTACTGCTGCCGAACAGCTAAACTAATCTATCGATTACCTTCTTTGAAACATCTGAAGAGGAAGTAAACGGATCCTTTTAAAAATTGTTAATACGATACGTGGTTTCGGTCTCAAAATCATCAGAAAACAGTCGCGAATAAAAGAATCAAGATATACGCCCCGGAAAAACTACTTAGCGCAATTTCACAAAGCTGGACAGAGGGAGGTCATTTCTGTATTGAAGCACTTGTATGTTTGAGATGTTCTGGAGATATTTATTACAATGTATTGGATTTATTCCGAAGTTCAAGTTGAAGTGCACGTATGTAAGCTATATTTTAACCGAATTCGGATTAATTTAATCGGACCTTTATAGCGGGACTGTGCAAAAGAACTCTGCAATACACCGGCTGCGTGAAACAGTCGCTTCTAGGCTACAGAAAGGATATAGGAGTATCACTTTATATGTTTGGCGCGGCTTTTTGATCGGTCGTTGTTAAGTAATATTGATCTGAGAAGCCGACTAACGTGTTATCGAAGCTTTTTTCTGCCGCAGGCGCTCGAGAATATTAAGGGCAAAAATTCCATACTCAGGGTAAAGAAGCCGTAGGCTAGGTCTGTGTCGCGCTTTCCAATATTCAGTTGTTTTGTTGTTGTTGTTGTTGTTGTTTTCGCTTACGCACGTGAATCTGGCGCGCGATAAACGACCAATCAGAGAGAGCTACAAACCATCAGAATGGACTGGAATGTTTTTGGCCAAGTTCGCACTAATGCGTTTTTGTTTGAAAATACATACTTTCTGATACGTTTTCGTCTTCCTCGAATATCGAGGCTACATTTGCAAAATTTTAAAAATATTTTAAGAATAAGCCCGAGGAGGTTAAGATTTTGAAGAGAATATAATTTTGTGTGTTAAAAAAATTGTAAATACAATACAATTATATGCTTTTAACTAAACCGTATAAATTTCTTCTTTTTTTTCTCTGCAAAACTGGCCTAAAAGCAACAAAAACAGCACCAGCGGCCGTATGTTCGATCCTAATAACATTTCTGCAAGAAATTATGTGCGTCTGATCAGGCTTTAATGCCTGTAGGCTGGCTCCAGAATTACTTGAACGCCTGCCATTCAGACACCAAATACATTCGAAAACAGATATGTCAAACCCTATGATCTAACAGTATTCACACGAATGTTTTCGGCCTTAAATCGGCAGAAAAATAAGAATATTCAATCTCGGCCAGAAAAACAATATTTTTGTAAGAAAAGAGTTTAGTTTGGACAGGTAAAGATAAGGGGACTCTTCTATCAGAGTTGTTGATACGATATGTAGTTTCAGTCTCAACATGATCAGAAAACAAGCGTGAAGAAAACAATCAAGATATACGCTCCTAGAAACCACTTCGTGTATTTTGACAAAGCTGGACAGAGGGACGTTATCTTTGTATTAAAGCATTTCTATGTTTGAGATGTTCTGGAGGTATTTTTTTCATTCAAATGTATTCAGTGGAAAACGCTAGTGTGCGGAGCAAAAATATTTTGCCTTGTTTGGGTTGAGACGAAAACGAAAACTTTTGACAGTGCATCAGTGTTGTCGGGGCCTTAGTGCGGGATCGTTACTAAAACACCACACGAGTACATACGAGTAACATACGGATACATACGAGTACATACGAGTGACATACAAATACGTACGAGTAACCGTACGAATACGTACGAGTAACATACGAATACATACGAGAATGTTACTCGTATATACTCGTGTGGTGTTTCAGTCACATCCTCAGTGTGTACGGCGAAAATGGGGGTGTTTTCTCACAGCATATCAGCAATTTAGTGTCCCCGAAACCGAAGTGTGGACAGGTTCTCAGAAGTTCTTCTCGACATTTATGTTTGTTTTCCTATCGAATATTCCTCAAACCACGTCGGAACATGCACTAAAAGCCATTGACCCACCCTGAATTATGTACCTTTTTTGTCTTTCCTTCTCAATTGATTACATTTTAATTTTCACGCTAACCTGGTTTGTTTATTTCGTGTTACAGCAAGGCTGAACATCCAGATTGTCAGTGAAAATGGATGTATGGTGCGAATAAGAGGCGAGGCTAGTCAGCTATATCTTGTCATGGGAGTGAATGGTACTCTGTCCGCCCAGGTGTGTATAGTTTTCTCATTTCTTTCAGTGTCAGTTTTAAGACTTTGTTGTTGCATCAAGACATCGGCGCCTAGTAGGTGATTTTCTTCGCTCTCACAACCTGTCTGCTGTACAACGTTTTGATCTTGTAAGGGGTGAACCACTTGACTTTTTAGGGGCGGGGGAGAGAATTTTTTAAAAAAAATACTGCAGGCATTCTAGTGCCAAAAACGACCACTGAGGACAAAAAAATTCATGCACGTTCAGTGAGCCTACAATCAGCATGTTATAACGAGAAACAAATTTTCCTAGTTCACGAAAAAGGTTTAAAAAATTCGTGCCTGTTCCTAGTCACCCGCCCCTCCCCTTCAAAAGTCCAGTTAGATGCTAGCGCTCATCGTAAGAAATACGAAATATAATTTCATTTTTGGCCAACGACTGTATAATTATAATTATATGTATGCTTGAAAATGACTTCAAATCTTTTAAAAGGGCGGTCCATTGCATTCATCAGTGATGGAGGGACTTCAGGAAAAAGTTAATATTTGCAAAGCTTTCTCCCGAGCCACTTCACATTTCATGTGATTACTTATCTAAGGGGGGTTGTGGAGTGTCCAAGACTACTTCTCAAACTCATTAAATAATTCAGCGAGTCTAAACAAAGAAAATCATGATCGTGACAGTGTTTGGATATCTGATCTTAATTAGCAGGGATTTTTACGATTCTATTTCTCCGTTTTCTCTTTAGTTGAAGTTTCGATTGAGACGTTATCAAACACTCAAGACAATGTTTGACTACATTTCCAAACACCTCAAAGTCCTCAAAGTTCGTCAAAAATACTCCCCTGCGCGTCGTATTTTCAACTCTCGTCTCGGTGTTTGGAAATGTGGTCAAACAAGGTCTTTCGTGTTTGATATACTACATAAATGCTTAATTTGGCTTTTTATTCCTACAGTCCCAACCACACCCCACCAGGTCCATTTTCACCGTTCAACTACAGAGGATTTTCTTCACTTTCAAAAACGGCGATTATTTCATCGCGTTAAAGCAAGGAGGCGGTATAAAGAAGATCAAGCAGGATGAGAATGGTCGAAGCCACAGGAGGAGCACGCGGTTCGTTCTTTTGCCACGACCTGTGCGGAAACGAAGATTTCCGGCCGACTTCGGATTGAAACAAACCACATCAAACAACTTGAGATTGAAACTCTTTGGTAACTTACACCGACGCCGACATGACAAATAAGTAACAACGAAATTAGTTGGTAAACCATCGTAACTTAAAAGCTTGACCCCCGAGGGAGGGGGGGGGGACTCCCAAATGAAAAGGTCTCGGATGCTCGTCGTCTCAATTAGGGGTATAAATCGAGGATTCTGGTCTCACTTAGGGTGTTTAAGACGAAACGCCACTATTTTTAGCTGTCAAAGTATGTTTTAGGCTGCACTCTAGGAAAAAAAATAACGAAAAAATGTTCTTATTTTCGTTTTTAGGCCCGTTGCTGATCAGCGGCTTGTAATCGAGCCTATTTCGTCAGTTTTAAAACGAAAACTGGTATCTTTTAGGCGCCGATTAAAGTTCGAGTCACGCTCAGTTTGGTCTCCTGTAGGGGTTTTAGTTCCAGTTTTCCGACGAGCGTCTCCGATCTCTTCCTATGGGATTCCACCCCACCCACTCCCCACCCCTCCCCCTTTCCGATTGACCTTTGCGGTTTGCACTTAACAGGTTTTCTTCTTTTTATTTTGAAAACGCAAAACTGCTCCGCAGATTGTTTACTTTTACTGTTAACTAACGCGAGCCAAGTTGAAGTGCATAGCAGGTGAAACTTAAAATGAACAAGGAGAAATTATTTAAGCACAATTGAAACCTCAGAAGTGAAAAGTGTCCCCTTCATATAGCTCGTTTCCAGTTTTTATCTGCGTTTTATCTGCAAGTCAATGGCCGTATTTACCTAGGAAGAAGAAAAATACATAACAGACGTATAATGAGAAGATAAAAAAAAGGAAAAAAATCTTGGAAGAGATTGTTGCTCGTTTGATTACAAAATTCACCGTTCAGATAAGTTCGCCTGTGTTATACGTCTTGTATTTACCTAGATATCATGTATAATACATCTGTTTATTCGCCCTCCAGTTCCATAAAATTGTTAAGTTTCGTCGGACTTTTAACGCTTTTCATTTTCCTTATTTACCTACAAGTCTGCATGTCAGCCAATCAGGTTGTCGCTTATTTCCGGTTTCTGTAAGCAACTAATAGTATTTCTACTCCCCCCTGGATGGGATGCTAGTCCATCGCAGGGTTACCCGCCAGCATTAAATTCACCGGTACCCATTTGTACACCTGGGTGGAGAGAGGCACTGTGAGAGAAGTGTCTTGCCCAAGAAAACAACACATATCCTCGGCCAGGGCTTGAACCCGGACCTCTACATGCGAGCGCACTAACCAGGGGGTAGGCCACCACGCATTATTCGTCTGTCTAGGTAAACACGGCCAATACTCTTTGTCTCTTAGATAGACTTGACTAATTTGTATGACAGAATACGGGCTTCTTGTTCGTCTGTCATGAAATCAAAGCCAGATTCATCGCATATGGAATATTTCATCGCGCCGTATACCGAAATGAACAATTCGGCGCGCAGTAAAACCGTGAAACTTATGGCTAGAGCAGGAAAATATTTCGTTTCCGCACAAGATTGGCGAAAACATGATCCAGTTATTGCTCAGAATGTTTTTTCCACTAATAAGAAGGTTCGACGAGCGCAGAACCAAAGAAAACATAGATAAGATAACTGTGCTCCAGAGGCCCAAAAATCGAAGAAATGTAACAATTACAAGTAACACAATGGGCCTATTAGAACTCAGGTAAGCGTGCAACCAGCGCCGAGCGCTGGAAAACAAACAGCTGTAACGAGCGCGGGAAAGCGAGCGCTAGAAAGCCACCAATCTTTTTGTTTTGCTTCTGATCGGTCGAAGACAGCAATGTGTGTATGAAGCACTGTGCAGTTGTTTCCCGTTTTGGATGTTTTACTTATTTTTTTTCTCTCGTTAAAATCAAGAAAATGTGACATGCAACTTTTTCGGCATCCTTGAAAATTAAAACGCCTTGTACATGTTAATCGTGCGTGAGCATATTTCTCATTCGTAGATCTTAGTAGCCACATCTGAATGGTTCTCTCATCGTTTTCTTTCCGCCAATAGACAACGATCGCGCGCTGCTCTTGCAACTGAACATTATTCTTAATATTAAGCTTAAAAAAAACACAAAATTGCAGGTTTAGTGCTGTAATCCTTTATAGTGTCTACTAAAATAACTAGACTAACTATTCGCCCTAGTTTTCTATCAGCGATAGTCAACTTGGCTACGATTCGTTGTCTGTTCGCTCATTGAGAGCTCCTTAATAGTCTTATTGTTAATTAGAAACTGAGATAAAACAAAGAGAGCTTGAACTATGCTGTATTAAATGTGAGTCAGTAACTTATACATAAAGGATAGTTCAGTAATTTAAGGAAGAGTAAATTTTTCTTGACACATAACTTTATCACATAATCAGTTATTTTGCTTTCCTGCAGGGAAAGCAACAAAGTT